>NC_064626.1:1084661705-1084964205 GCF_023864275.1 Schistocerca cancellata
ACCACCATCACGCCAATCCGGTTCAGTCAACGTAGTATAAACTCTATTTACATATGAACAGAATCTGCAATCTGTCTCGAACGTTAATTTTTATTATGCTCTACTGAATACTGCTTGAAATTAGCGTTCATCTCAATTTAAAATTATGTGAATGTTATGAACTTTTGCGGCAAGTTAAAAGTGTGGGCCAGAGCAAGCTTCGAACCTGGGACTTTGTATTTTTCGAGCAGTTGCTCTATCAATTTTTTTTTTAAAATCACGTTCTGCTCGTTACTGTTCGTTCCATTTGTTCGGAGAGGACGTCCCATGTCACCACTTGAAGTTCATTGTTGATCCATTTACTCAGTCTTTGTGTTACAAAGGACGACTAACCCTCTGACCGAACACGATGGCGTCCCATTGAGTTAGGCAAGGATGCGACAGGACAGGCCCTCGGAGCTTCATTTACAGCAGCACCTACGTAGCTGCCTGGTTAGCGTGGTCGAAAGTTCAGCATGGTTGGCGGTCATTTGAAGTCCCCATGTTCGATTCCCAGTACTACCAGGCATTTTTGCTCGGTGGGAAATGGATACATTCAATCTTGTGATGAAAATTGAGGCTCTGCTTGATCGAGTAGTACTGGTTTCATGTCTGCTAACGATAACAGTCCAGGGAGCAGTGTGTTTGTCCCACCCTTTCCACGCCGCATCTCGATGTGGCAATTAGTTCAGGATTAAGCGGCGGTCGGTCGTACCCGACTAGGCGATTCTATCACTAGAACAGTAGAATTTTCCTCTCTTTTTTTGTCGTAAGTTTCAAACTTCACAGAAATTCTGCCGCATACGTGGAAGAAAGGCTATTGCAGAGAGACGACTTAGCTACAGCCTAGGGGAAGCTGTGATGCGGCGTCGTGAGTCATGCTTGGATAGCGTAGTCCATAAAGCACTTGCCCGTGTAAGGCAAAGACCCGAGGTTTGAATGCTAATTCAGCACGTAATATGTAACAGTGTTCCAAATCAGTGAAAGTAAAGGGTACTTTGAGTTAAAGTAAAATTAAAACTACTATAATTTAAATTAGAGTATGTAGTTGTTGTTGTGGTCTTCAGTCCTGAGACTGGTTTGATGCAGCTCTCCATGCTACTCTATCCCTTGGAAACTTCTTCATCTCCCAGTACTTACTGCAACCTATATCCTTCTGAATCTGCTTAGTGTATTCATCTCCTGATCTCCCTCTACGATTTTTACCCTCTACGCTGCCCTCCAATGCTAAATTTGTGATCCCTTGATGCCTCAGAACATGTCCCACCTACCGGTCCCTTCTTCTTGTCAGGTTGTGCCACAAACTCCTCTTCTCCCCAATTCTGTTCAATACCTCCTCATTAGTTGTGTGATCTACCCATCTAATCTTCAGCATTCTTCTGTAGCACCACATTTCGAAAGCTTCTATTCTCTTCTTGTCCAAACTATTTATCGTCCATGTTTCACTTCCATGCATGGCTACACTCCATACAAATACTTTCAGAAACGACTTCCTGACACTCAAATCTATACTCGATGTTAACAAATTTCTCTTCTTCAGAAACGCTTTCCTTGCCATTGCCAGTCTACATGTTATATCCTCTCTACTTCGACCATCATCAGTTATTTTGCTCCCCAAATAGCAAAACTCCTTTACTACTTTAAGTGCCTCATTTCCTAATCTAATTCCCTCAGAATCAGCGGACTTAATTCGACTACATCCCATTATCCTCGTTTGCTTTTGTTGATGTTCATCTTATATCCTGCTTTCAAGACTGTCCATTTCGTTCAACTGCTCTTCCAGGTCCTTTGCTGTCTCTGACAGAATTACAATGTCATCGGCTAACGTCAAAGTTTTTATTTCTTCTCCATGGACTTTAATACCTACTCCGAATTTTTTTTTGTTTGTTTGTTTTCTCTACTGCTTGCTCAATATAAAGATTGAATAACATGGAGGAGAGGCTACATCCATGTCTCACTCCCTTTCCAACCACTGCTTCCCTTTCATGTCACTCTACTTTTATGACTGCCATCTGATTTCTGTACAAATTGTAAATAGCCTTTCGTTCCCAGTATTTTACCCCTGCAACCTTCAGAATTTGAAAGAGAGTATTCCAGTCAACATGGTCAAAAGCTTTATCTAATTCTACAGATGCTAGAAAAGTAGGTTTGTCTTTCCTTAATCTTTCTTCTAAACGACTTAGAGTATAAATGCTATAATTAGCACATGTGTCTTGGTTGTTGTCAAAACAAGCCAGCATCCTCAGCTGAAGGAAGGCAGTGACAGGCGGTGAGTGATCTGACAGCAGCAGGTGGTGCAGCACACGCTGTATGGTGGAGACAGGAGAGGAAGCTTGTGGGCTAGCGGGACGGACCAGTTGTCGCTCGGCGTCCCAGTAGCCCTGCAGCAGCGCCGCCACGGACGTCGCCTTGACGCGCTCGGCGCCACCGAACAGGCACGAGCACAGCACCAGCTGCTTCACGTGGCACACCACCGGCACGTTCTGCATGTCGCGCAGCTGCAGCAGGTCTGCGGGCACCAAAGTGACGTAGGGTCGTGAAAGCGGACCGGCTACACCACAGCGCACAGGCTATCAACAGTCGCAGTGAATCACACCTCTACTACCGCTTTGTACCAGCACTAAAGTGATTGCACAATAAAGCCTTACATACACAGGTAAAATGAAACATTATGACAACTTGCTTAACATTGAATTCATCAAATGAATTCTCCATTGCGAATAAGAAGTACCATCAGCTGTAGAATGGAATGACGACAATGAAAATTTGTGCCGGACCGGGACTCGAACCCGGATTTGCCGCTTATCGCCAGTGTTCGCCTTATCATGCATGCATGTCCGCTGAATCGTAATCAGATTAACATAGGCACTGCAATATCGTATTTATCTACTGATACCGGGCAAGCGACTTTGAAGTACAACGTCGAACTTGTACGGGAACATGCATAATGGATGTACGAGTACAGGTCGTAGACGCATGGTTGACGACTTATGGAACTTTGGGTCTGGTCGCGAGTCTTGCACGGATAGCCAAATGGTAAGGCGACAGCTCGCGATAAGCGGGAAGTCGGGCTTCCAGTCCCGGTCCGGCACAAATTTTCATTGTCGTCATTTCATTCTACAGTTGATGGTACTTCGTATTCGCAATTCAGAATTCATTTGATGTCTTCTGAAATGGCAGAGCCTGTTCCTTTGGGCATGCATGCATGTCCAAAGGAACTTTGCGTTGTAATCAGAATAACACAAGCACTGCAATATCTTACTTAACATTGTGTTGTTCCGCATTTGGAGTGCAATACAGCTTGTGCCACGCAATTCCGGCAAAATACTGGCAGGAGGTTTATGACCGCCAAACTGACGCCTGATAGCGTCCGAGACGTGTTCTGTTGCTCACATCAGGCTATTTTCGTGGACAGGAGGCATGAAAAACATCATCATGTGTGAGTTCACTACCCTTCTATTCAAACCACTGTAGGAAAGGTATGGCATTATGAAATGAGCTGTTGTCCTACTGGAAGATGCCACAGGCGTCGGGGCAGATGACGAGCATGAAGGGACGGAGGCAGCCTACAGCTGTCATCATGGTGACTTCGATTAGTATCAAAGGTCCCATGGAAGCCTTGGTGAATGTTCTCCATAACACAATATAGCCCTCCCCCCCCCCCCCCCATCCCGCCCCACCCTCTCCCCGACTAAGTGCGGCTCATGTTTCGAACAGCGGTTTGCTCGAATTATAGTGCATCCAGAGGCTACAATCGCTCTGGTGTAACGAGAAATGGAACTCATCCGACCAAGCAACTCTTTCCATAGTCCTGACGCCATGATTCCAAGTGTACTGCAGTCGGAAATGACGATGTCGTTCAATCTAAATGGGGCACGTAGGGACCGTATGCTGCACTGCTTTCAATAACTTGAACTGAATGACAATTTCGGAAACATTCGTGCTTGCAACAGCTTTGCATTCTGGCGTCAGATGTGCCACTAATCTCCGCCTACTCCATTTTACAGATGGGGCAAGCCTCCGACCTTGTCCGCCGCTCGTGGTCTCGCGGTAGCGTTCTCGCTTCCCGAGCACGGGGTCCCGGGTTCGATTCCCGGCGGGGTCAGGGATTTTCACCTGCCTCAAGATGACTGGGTGTTTGTGTTGTCCTCATCATTTCATCATCATCCAGGAAAGTGGCGAAATTGGACTGAGCAAAGATTGGGTAATTGTACGGGCGCTGATACCCACGCAGTTGAGCGCCCCACAAACCAAACATCATCATCATCAAGCCTCCGACCTCTACGTTTTGTAATGAGACGTGGACATCCAACATCTCGTCACCTACTCGTGGTTTCATCGTTCTTCAGCTACTCTAGATATATTTTCTCGACATTAGCACACGGATAGCCAGACAGCTTCGCCGTGTCCCACATGCTTGTTTCCGGGCCCGGAGCTATAAAAATTTGGACTATCTCTAAATCTCTTATATCAGTGGATTTCCCATTTTACGGCTTGTATTGCTACAACGATTCCCCATTCGTCTCGGCTTTGCTTTTATACCGGGTTAACCACAAGTACCTCCGGTGACACAAGTACCTCCGTAGTTTCAGAGGACGACTGCGTGAAAACTACTGTGAGGCATACAGGAAATAGACGCTTATAAGTGGGTATAGTATTTCCAAATGTTTTAGCTCACTATCGTCAAAAATAATAGAAACGATTGTGAAAGACGGATTAATGAATTACTTGAATAAAAAACACCCTTTTCAGTAAATCACAGCTTTGTTTCCGAAATGGTAGCCATAGTGGAGTTAACAAAAGAGGTACTCGATGCTCTTGACAAACATGAGTGTATCACAGGCATACTTTTAGCACTAAGGCTTTTGATATTGTTGTCCAGACAATTCTATTACATAAGCTAGAAACATTAGGAATAAGAGGGAAGCTAATGACTGGTTCCGATCGTACCTAGCAAATAGGGTACAAAGAGCAGAGATAGCAACTACCTCAAGGTAGCATATTAGGAATAGTACTGTTCCTTATACTATGACGTTCCCAGTAGGGTCAGTCAGGGGGAAAAAATATCTCCGCTGATAACAGCAATATCATAGTCACTGATAAAATAACATAACCACTTTCACAAAAAACATATGAAGTCTTGAAAGAAGTTTACAACTGGTCTATAAGCAGTAAAAAGACACTGAACATTAGGAGCACTAACACGATGAACTTGAAGAGAGAAAATTTCACTTTTAAATAGTACATGATACCTCTCTAGTCTGTGTAAGAAATGCAAAATTTCTGAGAACAAATGTTGATTCTCAGTTGAAACGGTGTGAACACACAAAGACACCTGTAGACAGAATGTCATCAGGATGTTATGCCCTTAGAGTCACCAGTGCGTAACGGCCACTGTCTTTTAGTTACAATTCATATGTACTCTCAGCGCTTAGCTATGGCATTCTCGTCCGGGGAGCAAATGCACAAAACATGACTTTTTCAAATTCCAGAAAGCGGCCTTACGAACATTAACCGAAACTAGTACTGGAGCTCACTGTAAGGATCGGTTCACAACACTGGGGATTTTAACTGCACCGTGTGAGACTATTTACCAGTCAGCTGTACACATAAAAAATAGCATTAAGAATTACTACAGAAAGAACCATGTACATGACTATGAAACAAGATCTGGTATGAAGTTAATTTTATCCTGAAAGAACAAGACATAAAACTCAAAACAGAATTTTAAATCAAGAATAAAACTGTACAATTATTGCCAAAAGGAGATTAAAGAAATTCCTAAAGTAAACTTAGTTAAAAATTCCGTTAAAAAGTACCTGTTAAGCAATAACTTCTATAAATTGAAGGATTACTTAGATAACACAGAGTACGGGTTTGGGAAAAAATGTAACACAAATAAATAATAATAGCGTTATGATACTTATTGCCAGATAAAGCATTTCATTTATTCTACATAATGCATCGATTACGTGCTAGCAAATGATGCATTTCTGCTGTTACCTTTTTGAAGTTAAAAAAAACTGAAGAGAAATATTTTCGGACAAAATGTTTTATTGTTTTTAAAAGTCATTTGTTCTTTTGCTTGGGCATTTATTCCGCAGTGTTAGCATGGTCACAATCGGATTTGGCATGTTGGCATGGTTAGTTTGCAGTGGTGCCGCCACCCCGTACACCCCCCCCCCCCCCCCCCCCCCCGCGCAGGACAGAAACAGTTCACCCCTGCTGTCTGCTTCTAGTGTAAATCATGAAATAGTGCGAACGTGTTTCAAAAGTCTGCGAGTCGTGTAACTGAGGCGAGACATGGGGACGAGCCCGGTAATCACCTAGTAGCATCTGGAAAACAGCCTAAAAACCGCATCCAGGCTGGCCAGCACACCGGCCCTCGTCGTTAATCCGCCGGACGCGCCTATTCGTGTCCAGGAAGCAGAGCATTAGTGCTCTCGGATAACCTGGCGGGTTTTATTGTTTTAAAAAAATTCTACATTTAAATTTCACTCTCTCAACAATTAAAACCAATTCCGGAAACATTACATGGGTTTTTAACGATTCAGCAGCTCTTTGAGACGATTCAAATCGGTGTATACACGTTTTATGTTTGACATGAGGAAACAAAGATAAATCCTTAGGCAATAAATCAGATGTTTATGGGCAATGAGAAATGAATTCTTTGGTTTTTTATTCGTCAATTAATAATTGGCGTGTCATGTGACAGCTGGCAAAAACAGGCTAGCGGTAAACCAACACTGGAGATCTGCCTGCCGGAGAGTGATCTCTGATCGGTCTTCCGCCGCAAAGTTTTCGCGGTCTGAGATAATGAATGGCGCACCCTCAGTACCCAAAACGAACTCCGTGTTATCTAAGAGACAAGGAATGTGTGTCGGTCATCCATGCAAGCCACTCACAACGACTCTATTCTCCTTTGCCGGCTCCGCATCGGCCATACTTAGCTAACACATGGTCACCTCCTCCGTCGCGAGGACCCACCTCTGTGTCGCTGCGGCTCCCGTATTACTGTCGTCCACCTGTTGTTGGACTGCCCAATTTTAGCCGCTCTGCGGCGGACTTTTAACCTTCCCAACACCCTACCTACGGTGTTGGGGGACAATGCCTCAATGGCCGATTTGGTTTTACGTTTTATTCGTGAGGAGGGTTTTTATCGAACCGTCTAAGGATGGGCGTCTGGCCTTCTCTCCCAGGCGTCCACCCTCCCTCCCCATTTATATCTTCGTCACTCTTTCTTTGCTTTTTGTTTTCCTTGGTGTTCGTCTTTTCCCTATGTGTGATCTTCTCGCCTTGTCGATTAGGGTGACGATTTTAGTGTGTTGCAGGGTGACTGGCTCATTCTTTTTTTTCCTTGTGATTAGCCAGCTCAAGCCATCTGCTATATGATTTTAATACCTTTCTCTACCTTTCCTTTAAATGTACCTTTCCCATTTTGGTTCCCTTCTTTCATCGCATCAAGAATGATGCGACGTTTTCAGTTTTTTTTTATCCTAGTTTAATCTGTGACTTGCGGCAAAGAAATAGCTATATACAATTTGTGCCGTAGTAGTGTTAGCTTTGAAAAGCGCACCGCAGCGCGTAGCGTGAAGCAGTCGCCCTCCGTTTTCTGGCGGTGGCGCCTTTGACGCAATTGAAGGCTTCTGTGTCTCCCTCTAGCGGGAAAGGGGAAAAGTTCGGTTCGCATGGGTTTCAGGAGTGGCTGTATGGGCACTCTTGGAGAGTTGGCAGTCGGCGCACCAAGAAGCGACTTTTCTGCCGGTGCTAGAGGGACAGCACGCAGACCGCAGCATCAGCTTAAGCGACGAGAGCAGCGGCTCCGTGGTATGGGGCGTTAACTGCTCGTCGCGAAAGGAATCTTTCTGAGCGTGGGTCCGCAGTGGGCCTAATCTACAGTTCGCCCGTATGTGGTCGACCGGCGAGGAGGTTCTGAAAATCGGCGCGCCTTCCTGCGTCCGTTGACACGGCTGGCAGCGGTCGGCTCGGCAGAGCATTTGGAGGTGCTGTGTTGGTTCAGTCCTGGGAGTCGTAACGCACCAGAAGTTAAGTATTGGTTGTTAACAGTTTTTATGAAGTTTAATTGAATTCAATTTACTTATTCTTGTTAGTTATACCAGCTGTACTTTCGGGGGGGGGGGGGGGGGGTTGTTCCCGCCATTCATTCTCGTCTGCCCACCCGCGGGAAGGTGGTAATATTAGAATGGGTGGTCCGTTTGTCCCCTTTTGAGGACGAAAGGGGGGGGGGGGGTGAGTCAGAGTAAATCTGTGGTTCGGATTGCTTCATTCCCCTCCCAGCTTACCTACGGGTTTACTCGACTGTTAGCCTCTGCCATGTCTGTGAAAGTCTAAGGCACCAAATGACTGTACTGCTTAAAATGCAAGGCACTAAGACCTGATCCATTATCTCACTAAACTAGTATTACTAGACTCACGTGTAAAAGATAGTCTAAGAACGAAGAAAAATTGCTTTTCCCTCGTAGTAACAACTAGTCAATTGCATAACGAATTCCTGCTCATCTGGAAGCTGTAACTTATGTAAATTGGTGTTTATGTATATTTGGCTATAATCAAGCAACGTTAAATTACGCCGTAGTGGGTTTTTTCTAGTCAGCAAAAACTGTTGTGTGTTTTTCCAATTCAATACCTTTTAAGACTTTTACTCAACGTGCTTATGTGTTTTATACAGGTAGTTGGTTATTAGTGTGTTTTTCTTGCCATGCAAAAGTATGTCGTTTCATTAGGGTAGAAATTGTTGCCTTGAAAGGAGAATGTTATAAAAGTTCGCAAGTCCTACCTGTCGAGAGTGTGTGTTTGCCGTAAGTTAACTTGGAGAAATTTGTAAAATTTGTTTTTTTATATATTTTGAAATGTTAATGTTATTAACTGTGAATGTCCCCCCGTGTGCATGACTCATGCGTTTTGGTTTTTCTGTTTTGAGAACTTTTGTAAACAGGATTGTCTTTATATGTTGCAGACAAGTTAGATTATGTGCCATTTAATGCATGCAGTGAAATTCACCTGTAATTTAGCTAAGCTTGAAAACATTATACAGCGTCGCGTTCTATACGTTAAATTGCTGGCCTGTACTTGCCTTTTACTGGCGTGAAATTTTTTATAATTTAACAGTCCTTTCCTATCGTAAATTGTGACTTATTTGTTAAATGGTTGGTTTGTTTTGTTTTTTAAATATCGTAAAGTCTTGCACCAAATTTGAATAAAGAGTGTTACTGGAAATTGCGTGTAATTTCAAAAGTTATTCCTGGGCACCCACTTCCACTTTACATTTTGTGTACTGATTGAGATTAATAACCCTTGGTGAACCAGTAGTAATTTTACGGTTCGCAATTCAGTAATAATCGCTCTTCGATCCTCTAAAGTACGCTGATCCTACTCGCGTGTCTGCCAACGGACAGCCTTGCGCCCACAGGCTCTGATGGGCAGGGATGAGGAAACACGAAACACGAGCAGTGTGTCAGGTGGCACCAGCCAACGGCGTCCCACTGCACAGAGCCAGAGCACGCGCGCAGGGGCGGCCAATTAGGTCGTGCGCGCGCATAGGCCGTGCAACTGACAAGGGAACCTCCCCATCGCACCCTCCTCAGATTTAGTTATAAGTTGACGCAGTGGATAGGCCTTGAAAAACTGAACACAGATCAATCGGGAAAACAGGAAGAAGTTGTGTGGAACTATGAAAAAATAAGCAAAATATACAAACTGAGTAGTCCATGCCCAAGATAGGCAATACCAAGGCTAATGTTAGCTAAGGAGCGCCGTGGTCCCGTGGTTAGCGTGAGCAGCTGCGGAACGAGAGGTCCTTGGTTGAAGTCCCCCTTGGAGCGAAAAGTTTAGTTTCTTTATTTTCGCAAAGTTATGATCTGTCCGTTCGTGCATTGACGTCTCTGTTCACTGTAATAAGTTTAGTGTCTGTGTTTTGCGACCGCACCGCAAAACCGTGCCATCAGTAGACGAAAGGACGTGCCTCTCCAATGGGAACCGAAAACATTTGATCCCAATGTCATAGGTCAACCGTTTCCTCCACAGGAAAACACGTCTGATATATTCTATACGACACTGGTGATGGCATGTGCGTCACATGACAGGAATATGTTGTCCACCCACTTAACTTGTTCACTTGGCGAATGGGTAAAAAGATTCTTCTACTCTGCCCGATTTAGGTTTTCTTATGGATGTGATAATCACTCCCAAAAAAGTGAATGAAAACATAAGAGTGTCACATAAACTGAAAAAAAATTAAAATTTTCACTGAGGGAAGATTTGAACCAAAACCTCTCGTGCCGCAGTTGCTCACGCTAACCACGGGACCAAGGCTCTCCGGAGCTCTTCTTATCCTTGTGTTGCCTATGATGCGCATGGACTACTCAGTTTGTATATTTTGCTTATTTTTTCATAGTTCCACACAACTTCTTCCTGTTTTCTCGATTGATCTGTGTTCAGTTTTTCAAGGTCTATCCACTGTGTCAACTTATAACTAAATCTGAGGAGGGTGCGATGGGGAGGTTCCCTTGTGAGCTGCCTGGTAGGTAGCGCCTACTAGCGGCGCCAGCCTAAGGGCGAGCTGGTGGTCGCCCAGGACTGCCTGTGCCCTGCGAGGCAACGGTGGAACAGCCTGCAGTAGAGCAATGGTTGCGACATGCACACCGTAACTAAAGAAACAAGCAATCATTTTCGTGAATTGCTTCTCAGATTACCTTAGTAGGTTTGAGTCCGTAAGAATATACAGGGTGTTACAAAAAGGTACGGCCAAACTTTCAGGAAACGTTCCTCACACACAAAGAAAGAAAATATGTTATGTGGACATGTGTCCGGAAACGCTTACTTTCCATGTTAGAGCTCATTTTATTACTTCTCTTCAAACCACATTAATCATGGAATGGAAACACACAGCAACAGAACGTACCAGCGTGACTTCAAACACTTTGTTACAGGAAATATTCAAAATGTCCTCCGTTAGCGAGGATACATGCATCCACCCTCCGTCGCATGGAATCCCTGATGCACTGATGCAGCCCTGGAGAATGGCGTATTGTATCACAACCCTACACAATACGAGCACGAAGAGTCTCTACGTTTGGTACCGGGGTTGCATAGACAGAAGCTTTCAAATGCCCCCATAAATGGAAGTCAAGAAGGTTGAGGTCAGGAGAGCGTGGAGGCCATGGAATTGGTCCGCCTCTACCAATCCATCGGTCACCGAATCTGTTGTTGAGAAGCGTACTTCGACTGAAATGTGCAGAAGCTCCTTCATGCATGAACCACTTGTTGTGTCGTACTTGTAAAGGCACATGTTCTAGCAGCACAGGTAGAGTATCCCGTATGAAATCATGATAACGTGCTCCATTGAGCATGGGTGGAAGAATATGGAGCCCAATCAAGACAACACCAACAATGCCCGCCCAAACGTTCACAGAAAATCTGTGTTGATGACGTGATTGCACAATTGCGTGCGGATTCTCGTCAGCCCACACATGTTGATTGTGAAAATTTACAATTTGATCACGTTGGAATGAAGCCTCATCCGTAAAGAGAACATTTGCACTGAAATGAGGATTGACACATTGTTGGATGAGCCATTCGCAGAAGTGTACCCGTGGAGGCCAATCAGCTGCTGATAGTGTCTGCACACGCTGTACATGGTACGAAAACAACTGGTTCTCCCGTAGCACTCTCCATACAGTGACGTGGTCAACGTTACTTTGTACAGCAGCAACTTCTCTGATGCTGACATTAGGGTTATCGTCAACTGCACGAAGAATTACCTCGTCCATTGCAGGTGTCCTCGTCGTTCTAGGTCTTCCCCAGTCGCGAGTCATAGGCTGGAATGTTCCGTGCTCACTAAGACGCCGATCAATTGCTTCGAACGTCTTCGTGTTGGGAAATCTGTCTCGATACAAACGTACCGCGCCACGGCTATTGCCCCGTGCTAATCCATACATCAAATGGGCATCTGCCCACTCCGCATTTGTAAACATTGCACTGACTGCAAAACCACGTTCGTGATGAACACTAACCTTTGGATGCTACGCACTGATGTGGTTGATGCTAGTACTGTAGAGCAATGAGTCGCATGTCAACACAAGCATCGAAGTCAACATTACCTTCCTTCAACTGAGCCAACTGTCGGTGAATCGAGGAAGTATAGTACATACTGACGAAACTAAAATGAGCTCTAACATGGAAATTAAGCGTTTCCGGACACATGTCCTCATAACATCTTTTCTTTATTTGTGTGTGAGGAATGTTTGCTGCAAGTTTGGCCGTACCTTTTTGTAACACCCTGTATGAAAGTTTGGTACCCTCCTACCACGTTGTCTACACATTTTCAGTTTTCTCGGTCGAATTTTTTGAGCATTTCCTTACACCAGTCGAAGAAAACTCTATATTGAGCTTCAGCCAAATTGTACAGAGCCTGTCGGGTATAAGGGCAGTTATTTTCATATATGGTACCTTAATATGTACATACACCAGTGTGTTGGTTGTTTCTTCTCTGCGTCGCACAGTGTTTCCACAAACATGTCACAAACTTTACAAACTGATGTCTTCTGCACGGTCTAACTGCACCTTAAGTAAATTGCGCCTGTCAGTGTAGATTAACTGTTCTGCGTACATGAGTCTGCGCTTCAACACCTGCCTTGCTGCCCAAGGGAACGTAAGTATTAATGGCTTGCCCTTGCCATATACAGGGTGGTCCACTGATCGAGACCGGGCCAGGTATCTCACGAAATAGACGTCAAACGAAAAAAGTACAAAGAATGAAACTCGTCTAGCTTGAAGGGGGAAACAAGATGGCGCTATGGTTGGCCCGCAAGATAGCGTTGCCATAGGTCAATCGGATATCGACTGCGTTTTTTTTTAAATAGGAACCCCCATTTTTATTATATATTCGTGTAGTATGTGAAGAAATATGAATGTTTTAGTTGGACCACTTTTTTCGCTTTGTGATAGATGGCGCTGTAATACTCACTAACATATGGCTCACAATTTTAGACGAACAGTTGGTAACAGGTAGGTTCTTTAAATTAAGATACAGAACGTAGGTACGTTTGAACATTTTATTTCTGTTGTTCCAATGTCACACATATACCTTCGTGAATTTACCATTTCTGAGAACGCATGCTGTTACAGCGTGATTACCTGTAAATACCACATTAATGCAATAAATGCTCAAAATGATGTCCGTCAACCTCAATGCATTTGGCAATACGTGTAACGACATTTCTCTCAACAACGAGTAGTTAGCCTTCCGCAGTGTTCGCACATGCATTGACAATGCGTTGTCAGAAGTTGTCGGTGGATCACGATAGCAAATATCCTTCAACTTTCCCCACAGAAATAAATCCGGGAAGGTCAGGTCTGCTGAATATGCGGGGCATGGTATGGTGCTTCGACGACCAATCCACCTGTCATGAAATATGCTATTCAATACTGCTTCAACGGCATGCGAGCTATGTGCCAGACATCCATCGTGTTGGAAGTACATCGCCATTCTGTCATGCAGTGAAACATCTTGTAGTACCATCGGTAGAAAATCGTAGGAAATCAGCATACAGTGCACCTTTTAGATTGCCATCGATAAAATGGGGGCCAATTATCCTTCCTCCTATAATGCCGCACCATACATTAACCCGCCAAGGTCGCTATGTTCCACTTGTCGCAGCCATCGCGGATTTTCCGTTGCCCAATAGTGCTATTATGCCGGTTTCAGTTACCGCTGTTGGTGAATGAATGACGCTTCGTCGCTAAATATAACGTGTGAAAAAATCTGTCATCGTCCCGTAACTGTAAACGACGTTCAAGGCGTCGCCATTCAGTTCCTGGTGCATAGAAATATGGTACAGGTGCAATCGATGTTACCAGCAGGGGTGGCCGAGCGGTTCTAGGCGCTAGAGTCTGGAACCGCGCGACCGCTACGGTCGCAGATTCGAATCCTGCCTCGGGCATGAATTTGCGTGATGTCCTTAGGTTAGTTAGGTTTAAATAGTTCTTAGTTCTAGGGGACTGATGACCTCAGAAGTTAAGTCCCATAGTGCCCAGAGCCATTTGAACTATTTTGCAATCGATGTTGATGCAGCATTCTCAACACCGACGTTTTTGAGATTCCCGATTCTCGCGCAATTTGCTACTGATGTGCGCATTAGCCGCGACAGCAGCTAAAACACCTACTTGGGCATCATCATTTGTTGAAGTTTCACATGTGGCTGAACAGTTCCTGTTTCCTTAAATAACGTAACTATCCGGCGAACGGTCCGAACACTTCGATAAAGTCATCCAGGATACCGAGCAGCACACGTAGCAAACGCCCGTTGGGCATTTTGATCACAATAGCCATTCATCAACACGATATCGACCTTTTCCGCACGGTCCATTTTAACACGGGTAATGTCTCACGCAGCATATACCGTCCACACGGGCGGAATGTTACGTGATACCACGTACTTATACGTTTGTGACTATTACAGCGCCATCTATCACAAAGCGAAAATTGTGGTCCAACTAAAACATAAATATTTCTTTACGTACTACACGAATATGTAATAAAAAATGGGGTTTCCTATTTTTAAAAGAACGCAGTTGATATCCATTTGACCTATGGCAGCGCCATCTAGTGGGCCAACCATAGCGCCATCTGGTTTCCCCCTTCAAGCTAGACGAGTTTCGTTCTTTGTAGTTTTTTTTCGTTTGATGCTTATTTCGTGAGATATTTGGCCCGGTCACTATCAATTGACGACCCTGTATACTTGGAGGCACTACCCAACCTAAGAACATGGGATTTGTAATATTTATATTTACTAATCTGAAAATCAAATACACACTGCTGTAATGTTGTTTAGTACACTCTGCTCAGTCAACAATAAAAATGTCTGCACTTATACCCAGTACTCCTTGTATCTTTCACACAGATGAATGCCCATGCAGAATCGAATCTACTGAAGTTTTCCTCCTCAAGTCACGTTGGGCACAGTACTGGCAGTTCTTATTACGTTTGTTACAAATATATAAATACATTTTTTCTACCTTCTCTAAATTCGTTCAGTCGCAAGCGATCACACAGGCTAACAAGTTGTGGAATGCAGTGACTGAGACGCTTACTGGGGATGTGTATGATGTTGACGAGGGTGCGCGGCAGGTGGCGCTTGAGGTAGAGCAGGGCCGCCTCCAGCTGCTGCCGGTGCCCGTCGGCTGAGTCCTTGCCGTCGTCCACGTGGCAGTACTCGTTGCACAGGTCGTTGCCGCCGATCAGGATGTTCACAAGCTGCCAAACAGCGAAACATATCTTCCAAACCAAGACATAGCGACAGTTTACAAGCGACAACAATCGTTTAACACAGAATATGTTCCAGCAGTTCAGGCCTCATGTCCTGACATCTTCAACTTTTGTAGTCCAGTCTTCCACAGTTGCGTCTAATATTACGGTATATTGATAATTTTTACTTATGGACCGTCTGACAGCAACTGAATAAAACACAATTTTAGTGCCATACGTGTTTCGCCTTTATTTCCTGCAAGGCATCATCAGTGGCCTGGAATATGTACAAATGTTTGCTATTTAATTTACATTTTTGTCACTGTACCTATAAGTTGTAAACAATTCTGGTGGTTGGTATTTGCTATTAAGTAGTAATGTTTTGAACTGTACTTACAGATTGCGTGGACAATTTCTTACATAATACGGTCCTGTTGCATTTTTGGCGTTGTTCTTCTTCTTATGAATGCCAATTTGCGTGTTTTTTTTTCCCACATTCCATAGCACAGCACACTCAGGTTGTATTGCCATTATTCGGTCGTCATTATTCCGTGAGCGGGAATGGGACCACATGCTTGCGTGTAGTAAAATGGAAGCTCATAGGTCGCTCCCACTTCGTTCAACAGGAGCTTTAATTTGACTGTACTATAAATTCAAAGTTGCTACCCTCTCCTAAAGCATAACGTAGTTTTGCTGTAATCAAAACAGTAAGTTGAGAACGTGATGTTTCGATTGCTTGTCGTTAATATGAATCTAATAGTTGTAGGTTTGAGTACCCACGTGGGTCCATCATGTGTTCAATTATCATATAACAGCTTATCCATCTACTTATTACAAATTCATACATACGACAGACATCTTATTACATGTTACGGGCTGGCCTCAAGACCCATGAACATTCTGATGTATCGACAGTCACATACTGACTTGTGGTCATGTGACATTAGTAATATGTAGTTCGTCTTTCCATGCTGTCATGTTAAAGGTGCTGATAACGTAGGTCAACTGGTACTGTTCAGCGATTGCTGTTTACCAGATCTAGTGCAAAGTAATCTCTCACACGGTCTTGATCTAATGTATAAATGATATTTATAAATTAAATTTTTGTTCTGATGTTGTACTTCAAGTCAACAGTTATAAAACTTGGGTGATATCCTCATTGCACAGTTGGATGCTATAATCAAAAAGCTAAAACATGTTCACTTTCGGAGCAATCTTTAAGGAATCATTGTTTAGGTGCTCAGATACTAACTATGGAAGCACGTTTCTCTCAGTTATGCTGTATTATGAAACGGCGTCTGTATGTGATTATTTCTAATAAATTTTAAGAGTCTTACTGCGTTTCCAAATTATGATCTGAGTGTAAGATTTATACTCTTTGCATTACGTGGTTTCAGGACTTAATTATCACTACTTATGAGTCTCGTCATTGCTTTTTATCATAAGATAATTTTGCTGACCCTGCCAGAATTAATCGTTCCTATGAAGTTGCTGGCCATTTACTAGCTACAGTTTTTTTTATTTACTGTGTTTCTTATCATATCTGCCCATATTTTTCAATACTGGGTATCCTGCCAGCATTTTTTGCCGCTATGAATTTTTTCCGATTACTTATAAGGTACAAATTCTTAACTGTGATGTTTATTACTGTTTTAAGTCTTTCACTGCATGGTTCTGTTACTTGTGATGACAACGTACAACTTCACATTTACATTCATATTTTGAAATCAAATTACTGAGTATTTACATTTTATCTGTTCTTTTAGGTATGAGATTTATATGGTTAAATGTTTTGTGTTGATGAAGTAGAAATGAAGAGAATGTAAGTTGTTTAGAAAAATAGTGAAGACCATATGTAAATATTTAGTGCTGTTATACTGATGATAAAGTAACACAAAGTGGGAATTTTGTGGAATGTGGTGGACTTGGGTTGTAATTAAAATTTTGTTCAACTTTATGCTGTGAAGACTTGTCATTTATTTTTAAAATACAGGGAAGTTCAGTTTGTAATGAGTATGAGATTTCTGTTTGTTTTTCCTTCATGTACCTAGGCGTTTGTGAGGTCTCCTTTCGCAGATTGATGTTGACTAATTATAACGACATTTTTTACCTGAGCAAAATGAAATTTATTTATTCATGATTCAAGTATTAGTAAGAGGGGCCATGTGTAGAATTGTATGGGCGTCATGCAGAATTTAGTAGTGCTGTGATTCAGTTTCTTTGACTTGAGGTGTAGGTTTGAGAAATCCATCTTCCCCCTCCCCACCCCATGAATTTTCTGTTAAAGGAATTGAGATACAGACTCAATAGAAGAGGCATTTCCAGTTGATTAAGAGATGTTAAAAACATTGAAATTACTGCAGTTTACCTGTATTTATTTACTTGTCTGGGAGATAAGTTTTCGGGACTCTATAATTTTTTGTAAGCGAAACAGGATCTGCTGTTATGTGGAGGAGATAGATAGAGGCTTAAGACTATTTAGGGCTCTTGTGGATATTCACATAACACTCTTGTGGAATAAATTGCAAAGTTTTTTAATATTTCATTACTACAATAGTATTTTTTAATATTAAGTCATTTTCATATTTTGAATCCTTTGACTGAATTTCTGATATTGATTCTGGTCTATGGTATGAGGAGAAATTTTGAGCAGTGATATTCCTTGTCTTAATAATTAGGCACTTTGTTAAGAATTGTTTGAGATTTCTTGGATGATTTTTTTCTGAGAATTTTTTATTGGATATGCCCAGTTTGATATGTCAAACTTTGATGTGTGTCTTTGAAGCTGTTGATTGCTCCTTGGTGGTGCCATTATTCAGTGTATGATGGAGAAGCCTACATTTAGCCAGAGTGAGACAACAAGGGTACATTTTGGGAAACACCAATAAAGAGGTGATAAATCTTAGTTGATGGAAATATCTGATTGAGGTATTTTCCATACTGGTGCTATACCAGAATGTGCCAGTTGTTCTCAAAGTGACGCAGCTAAGATGTCAGTTAATCAAGCCAGAAGTTTTTGTACCCAAAAAGTTAGTTTTGTGAATCAAGGGGTTAATATCATTATCTTGAGTGATGGAACATTTGAATCTGGTGTGGTTCTGTCAACTGAATCTACTAGTTATGGTACATCAGTAGGAGCCTCTGCAATCTCTGGAGCTTATCCTGTTCAGACTGAACACCAGAGTAACACTTCAGTTCCTACACTTACGATTCATCATTCTGTTTCATAATTTTTGCTGCCATTCTTAAGGAAGTTAGAGACTAATACAAAAAGACTTGATGAAAAACTAGATGCAAGCAAAAAAATGAATTAGGAGCTGATGTGAAGTGACTTAATTAGAGAGTGGAGATTAGTCTGAAGATTAGCAAGGATAATAATAAGGAATTGGGTGAGAATTCAGGAGAGAAAGTACAAATTAACACAAGGGAATTAACAGAAAAATTAGAAGCTAATGTCATTACTTTGCAGAGACAGGTACATATTTCGGACAAAATATGTGAACGTTGCAGTGAAGATATTGCAGGGAAATGTAATGCTTTTACCGCACAGTTACGGGTCAGTGGCATTCTTATGTTGATGAGAGGATTTCTAATGTTGAAAGTAAACCTGCCTCTGTAGATTATGGTCAGAGTATATTTCAGGAGACTATTAATGAACAGACTAAATAGCTGCAAGTAGAATTACAAAATTTAAGGAAGGAATGTTCAAAGAATATAACAGGAATGTCAGACTTTTGAAGTTGTTACTCAAATTCAAGAACAAATTTTATGTCATGCTGTATTACTACTGGGTTTATAAATGAATTTTCAAGAGTTGAAGGTCAGCTCTGAAAGTCATACATCAGAGAGCAGGGGAGAGATTAAACAAACAGTTACGAAAATTGATGATTTAGTACTACTGTTGCACAAATAGTAGTTAACCCTGAATGTTTCTCCAGGGGTGCTATACCAGTAGGAGTCGGTGTGTCTGAAGAGGTAATGTCCTTGTTAGGGTTTGAAGAATGTCAGATGCGAATTATCATGAGAAGAGGGGAATCAGGGTGAGAAATAGAGAGTGTCTAAGACTGAAGAAAAGTTAAGTGAAGCTTGTGTTGAATGTCACTGTTATAAAACCGGTCATGTACCTACTGATGGTGTGGATTCAGGTCAATCGACATGAATCAAATCATCCATAATCATAATTTCAGCTTCTTTGCGGCCTCAGATTACGATAATCAAACTGTCATTGCTACCATGACTCTTTACACCATGAAGATGAATCAGATACCACGTCTCATTATCAGAAGAGAAGTGATCATTTCGTTCATGAAAATACACATCGTGAAGCCATTACAAGGGATTACTATTAAACTGTTTTAGGTTTCAGAAATACACCAAAGAATAATCATCCTCATGCTTGGTTTCAGAAGCTCGATTTTTCACTGCCTTCAACGCGGTCACTGGTCATAAGATTGAATTTGTGTGTTGTTATTTGGAAAGTGAGTCTGTTGTGCACGTACATAAGTTAATTGTTAGTTGTGAATCGTATGATTAGTTTAGGCACATCTTTTTGTCTGCATATTGGTCTGAGGCACCCCAAGAGAGAGTCAAACATGGTATTCTGATAAGGCAAAATTTTGGTCATTATTGTTTCAGCAGTCCCGCTAGATTCTTTGAACATATGTTGCTGAAAAATCAATTTTTGTACAATCCTTATAGCACTGCTGAGTTCATTCACATTGATATTATGAAATTCTTTCACATTTATATCAAGTTACACTTGTAGGTCGTGTTTATCAGTGTCAAAGGTTACAAATAGAGTTGGAATATGACAGTAGTGGTGTAAAGAGTCATGGTAGCAATGACAGTTTGATTATCGTAATCTGAGGCCGCAAAGAAGCTGAAATTATGATTCTGGATGATTTGATTCATGTCGATTGATATGGGGCATGTTATATGGAGGAATCCGGATGAGGAATCCGAATGCTGTGAAATAAATTTTTTGGATGAGGCAGATATGTTGGAATAGCAGACGTTTTAGTCATAATTGAGGAAATAGGAGAAAATATCGAGATGATCACGGAGAAAACAGAGATTCTGAAGCTCGCATTGTGTAATCCGCTCATCCATGGAACTGTGTGTGTGTGTGTGTGTGTGTGTGTGTGTAAAGCCCACAGCCAGGTGATAAACAACTGCTGTCAGCAGCCAACTGAGGTCGTCCAGGGGTAACATCATTGACAATTGATCAGAGTGTCCTGGCTCCTGGATTGGAACTTCAGCTTAAATTTTGAATAAAAATCCTAGCAATGGAAGGCTGAAGACTTCCGGCATGAGAAGTCTCCCTTGTTCTGCCAAAGGCCTTGTCAAAGAGGATGGAGAGGCGGACGGATGTACAGGGGAATACTCTTTCCTTTGGGACTGCAAACTGCCCCTAAAAGGCGGAAGAATCAGTTACGATTAACAGCATGGACATGCAGAAGGCAGTGAAAACCAAGCATTAAATACATGTAATGTACATCCAGAGGGCATCTAGCTTGCTGTCTAAAAGCATGATGATGGTTTCTGCATTGGCAAAAGATTCTGGACTAGCCTTCCATTCCGATCTCCACGAGGATATCGCTAAGGGAGGGGGAGGGGACTGAACATGAGAAAAAGATTGACTAAACAACGAAAGGGTAGGATTCTACGAGTCGAGGCGTGGAATGAAAGAAGTTTGAGCGTGACAGGGAAGCCAGAAAATCTGAAAGTGAAATGCTAAGGCTCAGGCTAGATATAGTAAGGGTCACTGAAGTGAAATGCAAAGAAGACAAGAATTTATGGTAAGAAGAGCATAGGGCATAAAATGATGTAACAGCAGTAGAAAGCGTTATGAATTGGAAGGGAGGATACAGAGTGAATTAATGTGAACAGTTAGGTGGTAAGTGTGTTCTCATCGGAATTGACAGCAAACCAATGGTGACAATGACAGTTCAGGTATACTGTCGATGTCAAGCACAATATGAAGAGACAGGGAAAGTATATCAGGATACCGAAAGTGTAAGTCAGTAAATAAAGGAAATGAAAATCTAACAGTCGTGGGCGATTGCAGTGAGGTTGTAGATGGAGGAGTAGAATAAAGTGCTATGGCAGACTATGAGCTTGTTTATAGGAATGAGAGAGGAGAAAGACTGATTGAGTTTCACAGTAAGTTTCAGATAATAACAGCAAATACTCCGTTCAAGAAACACAAGTGGAGGAGTTGTAATTGCAACAGGTCGGGAGTATGGTTGCACAGGGATTCTGAAATCAGATGGTGGATTGTAAGAGGCACCCAGTTTAATACTGATTAAGACTAGGCTGAAGTTTAAGAGACTAGTCAGGGGGAATCAGTGAGCAAAGAAGTGGGATATGGAAGTACTAAGGAACGAATAGATATAGTTGAAGTTCTATAAGGCTATAGATACGGCATTAGTTTATAGATCAGCTGGAAATTCAGTGGAAAGTGGATGAACATCTCTAAAAAGGGCAGTTACAGAATTTGAAAAGAAAAACAGTAGGTACAAGGTCAGTAAGTGCGAAGAAACAGTGGGTAGCACTAGAAGTACTTCAGCTGACCGACGAAAGAAGGAAGTACAAAAATGTTCAGGGAAATTCAAGAACACACAAATGCAAGTCACTTAGCAATTAAATAAATAATAAATGCAGAGGAGATAAGGCCAAATGGCTACATGAAAAATGTGTAGAGATCGAAAACAAGATGAGTGTCCGAAGGATTGACCCATCATACATTACAGTTGTTTTAACTTTCTGTGAAATTAAAAGCAAGGGCGGAGAAATTAAGAGTGAAATGGGAATTCCATTGTTGAACGCAGAGGAGAGAGCGGATAGGTGGAAATAGTACAGTGAAGGACTCGCTCAGGGCAGGATTCGTCTCATGATGTGATAAAAGAAGAAACAGGAGTCGACAGGAAAGAGACAGGGATCCAGTATTAGAGTTAGATTTTAAAAGAGCTTTGCAAGACTTATGATCAGATACGAGAGTTGGGATTGATAACATTCCATCACAATTTCTGAAATAAAGGGGAAAGTGGCATCAGAACTATTATTCACGTTGGTGTGATAATCTGTCAGACAGGCGATATACCATCAAATTTTCGCAAAAAATTAACAACACAATTCAGATGATAACAAGAGCCGACAAATACGATAATTATCACGCAATCAGATTGATAGATCACGCATCAAATTTGCTCACAAAAATATAAGAATGGAAAAGAAATCTGGGATCTGTTCGATGACGATCACTTTGGCTGTAGGAAAGATAAAGGCACCAGAGAAGCAATTGCGACATTGCGGTTGATAACGGAATCAAGAGTAAGAAAAAGCAAGACACTTTCATAGGATTTATCGATCTGGAAAAAGCGTACAAGATGTTCAAAATTCTGACAAAATAGGTGTAAGCTATAGGGAAAGAAGGGTAATACGCAATATGTACAAGAAGCAAGAGGGAACAATATGATTGGAAGACCAAGAATGAAGTGAGCGTATTAAAAAGGGTGGAAGATAAGGATGTAGTCTTTCGACCCTACTCTTCAATCTACACATAGAAGAAGCAATGACGGCAATAAAGGAAAGATTCAAGAATGGAATTAAAATTTAGGGTGAAAAGATGTAAACGATAAGATTCGCTGATGACATTGCAAATCTCAGTGAAAGTGAAGAAAAATTACAGGAATGGAATGAAAAGCCTAATCATTAGACCCCAGTGAGTATAGATTATGGATTGAGAGTAACCCGAAGAAAGACGAAAGAAATGAGAATAGTGAGAAACTTCACATCAGAACTGGGGATCATGAAGTAGAGGAATTTAAGGAATTCTGCTATCCAGGCAGCAAAATAACCCACGACGGACAGAAAGAATGACATAAAAAGCGGACTAGACTGGCAAAATGGGCTTTTCTGGGTAAGAGAAGTCTGGTAGTACCAGACACTGGCCTTAATTTGAGGAAGAAATTTCTGAGAATGTTCGTTTGGAGAACAGTATTTATGTTAACGAAACATGAACAGTGCGAGAATCGGAACGGAAGAGAATGGTGTTACAGAAGAATTTTGAGCATCAGCTGGCCTGATACGGTAAAAAATGAAGTTCTCCGCAGACATTACGAGAAAAGGAATTTTTAGGAAACACTGAAAAGAAGAAGCGTCAGAAATAAGACATCTGTTAAGATATCAGGGAGTAACTTCTATGGTACTAGAGGGAGCTGTAGAATGTAAAAGATATAGAGGAAAACAGGGACCAGAAAACGTCCAGTAAATAATTGAAGATGTAGGTTGTAAGTGCTATTCTGGGATGAAAAGGTCAGCACAGATGCGGAGTTCTTGGCAGACCGCATCAAACCAGTCAAAAGATGGATGACTCAAAAAAAAAATCAATAGCTGTGAACAAGTGAATATGAGAGGGAACGTTTGCTTGGTGAGAGATATGAAAAAGCAAATGCTTTGGTTCACCTAGGGCTTCAGATTGATTTTGATGGGCTTATTTTGCCTCGTGTTATGGATACTGGTAGCCAGGTGTCTGTATTGAGTGGTTAGGTATTTTAAAAGTGTAAAGTTGTGGGTTTATGGCCTATTCTTCAATTACAGTGGACTATGGTGAGAAGGACAGTTACTGGAAAAAGTAAATTGGTGAAGAAAATTGGGTGCTGAATTTCTTCGCCTAGGTAAGAGGTTATTCTGCGAGTTTTGTGAATGTTAAGCTACAATTCGGGTTGAATGTCAGTTCAATTGCATTTATCAGAGGTTTTAATAGAATGTTTCATCAAATTTGAGAAAGATAGTGAACATCTACGTTGACGAGGTATTGATTGCAGTGATCAGTAGGGATGCACATAGGTGGAATAAACATAAGGAGGTTTTGGGTGGATTATTGAGTATTTTCAGACAGATGGAGCCATTATGACTCTGGGAAAATAAGTGTCAGGGAGGAGTCAGGGCGGAGTTAGGTGAGATTTCTTGGACAAATTGTGACTGCATTAGGAATTTTATCTGATCCAAAGAAAATTGGGGTGACTGCACTTCCCTTTCCTAAAAAAAGGAAACTGATTTATGCATTCTTGAGATAACTAACTTCTATAAAAAAATTATGAAATTAAATATTTTGGCTATGCCATGACTATGTCAATTGACAGATAAGGAAACTACATGTAACTGGGATGCCCAAGCACAGCTAGGTCACTGAGAGAGCTTGCGGCAGATGATTTATTTGGTCCTCTTCCAAGAACTTCGTTGCTGTTTAGTTGACTTCCAAATTTGTATCACTCACACTATTAGGGAGAGCTACTGGTCAGGCATTTGTACAAACATTTCTAAATCAGGGTGCAAAACAGGCTGTTTTGTAGAGACCCTCTTCTGTAACATCCGAATTTCAGTAAAGATTTTAGTTTAAGATGAGACAATTCGAAGATGTAGACATGTGCTGACCTCTTCTAAGCATGTAGTACTGATGACATGATGAAGCATCACACCATTGTTTTTGTGAAGCGAGTGTTAACTATTTGGTTTCTGAACTTGAAGCTCCAGTTGTCGTTTGAAGTTTTGTGAAACTCGGACGCTTTTTCCTTGGAAGGGTAACGAAATTCTATACAGGTCATCGAGCATTGGAATTTTTGATGAGTGCAGAGTTGACTCATGGTCGTTTAGCCATGTGGTCGTTTTACCTCCAACAGTCCAATTTGAGGATTCTGTATGTTCCTGGTGAAGATAACGTCTTTGCTCATGCTGTTTCAAGTTATCATCCAGGGTTGAATCATGTGACTGAGGATTGTTTTGGGGAAAATAATTTCAGTGTCGTGTATTTGATCATTTCATTACGAGTGGACATTGATGATATTGCTAAGGAGCAGGATAAAGATCTATCATGGTATGAGGTAGAGGAGAAGAGGATAACTTAAAATACCGTTGGCATTAGATAGTTTTATTTGGTAAAATATGATATTTTGTCTGGAAAAAGAGGTAGAGATACTTTGCACTGGGACGTTTGCATTCCTGACAAACTAGTCAACAAACTGGTTTGGCCCACTCTCTTGACTTATGCACACTTTGAGACAAGGAAATGTTTTCACAATCTTTATGAGATGTTCTATTTTCTGAATATGGAGGTTTTGGCTATATGAAAGCGTTGTCAAAAGGTAAAACTGCTGCATTGTCGAATCACGCGCCTTTATAATTCCATCGACACTGAGAGAACTTGCGGCAGATGATTTATTTGGTCCTCTTCCAAGAACTTTGTTGCTGTTTAGTTGACTTCCAAATTTGTATCACTCACACTATTAGGGAGATTAGGGGATTGTACAAACATTTCTAAATCAGTTTCTAAATAAGGTTGGTCATGTTGAAAAATTAATATCAGATGATGGTCCACAAGCCACATCAGTAGTTTGGGCATGCGCTTTATATAATGGAAGGATAAAGACAATTTACATGTCATCATACGATGCAGCATCCAGTACCTCTGAGTGAGTCGTGAAAGTGCTTGGTAAACTGTGTAGACCCTAATTCCAACGTTGTTATAGATCTTGAGATTAATATATGTATTTGTTTGAAAAAGTCATGAATAAACTGCCAAATGATCTGAAATCTTAGCTACCAGTTTTAGTATTGAACAATCAGCTTCAACGAGCAACATACAGGAAAATCCATCACTGCCAGCTTCCAAGGAAATGAGGCATGGTAATTTAATGAGGTTAGCATTGGGAAATATCAGGAAGACATCAGGAGACATGCAAAAAAGTCATAAGAAAAGCGAGAGTGTGTTACTGAGATCAAATAAAGAATTGGGCAAAGGACACTCATTCATGTACAAGTGTTACTGCTGCGTACCTAGGACCATACAGAGTGAAGTGAAACATGTTGTGCACCTAAACGCAATGGAAGTCTAAAATCTTTGGTGTAAGAAGGGTCAAGGAATAAGTAAAACACACAAACACACACATAGAACGATAATTTGTCTGAAATGAAATGATTTTGGAACCACAGTTATTGTTATATGAACTGTTGATTAATGCATCTTGATATTTGCAGATCAGTAAATCTATGTTGATGTTTTAAATTCATAATCTGAATAAGTGAAGGAAAAACTGTGGAAGACTTATGGGGGTGCAGAAGATGGAATTAGGAGGAAGGAAAGGATGAAAAGGAGGTAGAGTAGGATGTTAAGAGGAGGAACTTGGACAAGACTGTGAGGAAATTAAATGGTCATATAAGCTAAAATAATCACAAATGGGTGAGAAAGAAGACAGGTGAATCTGACCATTATTAAAATGCTAATTTGTGTAACTTTTTTCGTATGTTGTTCGGAACATATGTATGTGTGTGGCATTTCAAGTGATTTTGTATGTAAAGTTCATGTTGTTTCAGTATTGAATGTATTACGAGTTTTGTATTTTTCAGTACTGTATTGCAGACGATATGCTTGTTCCACTCATTAAGGGTTCCAGAAGCAGAGGAAAGTTTCAGGACAGAAAGAATGATGAACCCAAAAATGTGTTTCAACTCAATTTTTCTTGCAGAGAGAGTCCTGCTGAAAAGAATTTTCTACCTTAACAAAAAGCGAAGAGTCTGTGCTATTCTTGCTAGAAACTCAAACATTTCGTGATTATGTATTGTTTTATTAATACTGTCCAATGTTTCTACAGGCAATAACGGACGTAAGGCACCCAGCAAAGTGGCTTAGTTAAAGAGGCGAGGTTATTTTGGCAATGATTGGTCACGTTTAATCCGCGAGCAGAGGTGGGGACGCATGCTTGCAGACAGTAGAATCGAAGCTCATAGGATGCTCATACTACGCTGAGTGGAAGCTGATTACAGCGCTGTATATTATCTTGCCCCTAATGGTGGAAGAATCATCAATGATCAACGACATGAGGATGCAGAAGGCAATGGAAACCACTGCATTAAAGACACGTAACGTGTATCCACAGGACATGTGGCCTGTATTTGAAGAAGTATCATGATGATCTCTCCATTGGAAAAAGATTCCGGAATAGTCCCCCATTCGGATTGGACTGCCAAGGGGGAGGTTACCATGAGAAAAAGATTGAATAATCAACGAAAGGATAACGTTCTACGAGTCGGGGCGTGGAATGTCAGAAGCTTGAACGTGGTAGGGAAACTAGAAAATCTGAAAAGGGAAATGCAAAGGCTCAATCTAGATATAGTAGGGGTCAGTGAAGTGAAGTGGAAGGAAGACAAGGATTTCTGGTCAGATGAGTATCGGGTAATATAAAAAGCAGCAGAAAATGGTATAACAGGTGTAGGATTCGTTATGAATAGGAAGGTAGGGCAGAGTGTGTGTTGCTGTGAACAGTTCAGTGACCAGGTTGTTCTAATCAGAATCGACAGCAGACCAACACCGACAACGATAGTTCAGGTATACATGCCGACGTCGCAAGCTGAAGATGAACAGATCGATAAAGTGTATGAGGATATTGAAAGGGTAATGCCGTATGTAAAGGGGGATGAAAATCTAATAGTCATGGGCGACTGGAATGCAGTTGTAGGGGAAGGAGTAGAAGAAAAGGTTAAAGGAGAATATGGGCTTGGGACAAGGAATGAAAGAGGAGAAAGACTAATTGAGTTCTGTAACAAGTTTCAGCTAGTAATAGCGAATACCCTGTGCAAGAATCACAAGAGGAGGAGGTATACTTTGAAAAGGCCGGGAGATACGGGAAGATTTCAATTAGATTACATCATGGTCAGACAGAGATTCCGAAATCAAATACTGGATTGTAAGGCGTACCCAGGAGCAGATATAGACTCAGATCACAATATAGTAGTGATGAAGAGTAGGCTGAAGGTCAAGACATTAGTCAGCAAAAATCAATACGCAAAGAAGTGGGATACGGAAGTACTAAGGAATGACGAGATACGTTTGAAGTTCTCTAACGCTATAGATACAGCAATAAGGAACACCGCAGTAGGCAGTACAGTTGAAGAGGAATGGACATTTCTAAAAAGGGTCATCACAGAAGTTGGGAAGGAAAACATAGGTACAAAGAAGGTAGCTGCGAAGAAACCATGGGTAACAGAAGAAATACTTCAGTTGATTGATAAAAGGAGGAAGTACAAACATGTTCCGGGAAAATCAGGAATACAGAAATACAAGTCGCTGAGGAATGAAATAAATAGGAAGTGCAGGGAAGCTAAGACGAAATGGCTGCAGGAAAAATGTGAAGACGTCGAAAAAGATATGATTGTCGGAAGGACAGACTCAGCATACAGGAAAGTCAAAACTACCTTTGTTGACGACATTAAGAGCAACGGTGGTAACATTAAGAGTGCAACGGGAATTCCACTGTTACATGCAGAGGAGAGAGCAGATAGGTGGAAAGAATACTTTGAAAGCCTCTATGAGGGTGAAGATTTGTCTGATGGGATAGAAGAAAAAACAGGAGTCGATTTAGAAGAGATAGGGGATCCAGTATTAGAATCGGAATTTAAAAGAGCTTTGGAGGACTTACGGTCAAATAAGCAGAAGGGATAGATAACATTCCATCAGAATTTCTAAAATCATTGGGGGAAGTGGCAACAAAACGACTATTCACGTTGGTGAGTAGAATATATGAGTTTGGCGATATACCATCTGACTTTCGGAAAAGCATCATCCACACAATTCCGAAGACGGCAAGAGCTGACAAGTGCGAGAATTATCGCACTATCAGCTTAACAGTTCATGCATCGAAGCTGCTTACAAGAATAATATACAGAAGAATGGAAAAGAAAATTGAGAATGCGCTAGGTGACAATCTGTTTGGCTTTAGGAAAAGTAAAGGGACGAGAGAGGCAATTCTGACGTTACGGCTAATAATGGAAGCAAGGGTAAAGAAAAATCAAGACAATTTCATAGGATTTGTCGACCTGGAAAAAGCGTTCGGCAATATAAAATGGTGCAAGCTGTTCGAGATTCTCAAAAAAGTAGGGGTAAGCTATAGGGAGAGACGGGTCATATACAATATGTACAACAACCAAGAGGGAATAATAAGAGTGGACGATCAAGAACGAAGTGCTCGTATTAAGAAGGGTGTAAGACAAGGCTGTAGCCTTTCGCCCCTACTCTTCAATCTGTACATCGAGGAAGCAATGATGGAAATAAAAGAAAGGTTCAGGAGTAGAATTAAAATACAAGGTGAAAGGATATCAATGATACGATTCGCTGATGACATTGCTATCCTGAGTGAAAGTGAAGAAGAATTAAATGATCTGCTGAACGGAATGAACAGTCTAATGAGTACACAGAATGGTTTGAGAGTAAATCGGAGAAAGACGAAGGTAATGAGAAGTAGTAGAAATGAGAACAGCGAGAAACTTAACATCAGGATTGATGGTCACGGAGTCAATGAAGTTAAGGAATTCTGCTACCTAGGCAGTAAAATAACCAATGACGGACGGAGCAAGGAGGACATCAAAAGCAGACTCGCTATGGCAAAAAAGGCATTTCTGGCCAAGAGAAGTCTACTAATATCAAATACCGTCCTTAATTTGAGGAAGAAATTTCTGAGGATGTACGTCTGGAGTACAGCATTGTATGGTAGTGAAACATGGATTGTGGGAAAACCGGAACAGAAGAGAATCGAAGCATTTGAGATGTAGTGCTATAGACGGATGTTGAAAATTAGGTGGACTGATAAGGTAAGGAATGAGGAGGTTCTACGCAGAATCGGAGAGGAAAGGAATATGTGGAAAACACTGATAAGGAGAAGGGACAGTATGATAGGACATCTGCTAAGACATGAGGGAATGACTTCCATGGTACTAGAGGGAGCTGTAGAGGGCAAAAACTGTAGAGTAAGACAGAGATTGGAATGCGTCAAGCAAATAATTGAAGACGTAGTTTGCAGGTGCTACTCTGAGATGAAGAGGTTAGCACAGGAAAGGAATTCGTGGCGGGCCGCATCAAACCAGTCAGCAGACTGATGACCAAAAGAAAAATAAAAGAACATTATCTTTTCGCTTCGTCATGCTGTAAATCAAAGTTGTCAGACTCTCCTGTAGTATCAAATAGTTCTTGCTTTGGTCAAAAATGTGAGATGAGACCTTTATGTGGCGACTGATTGTCATGAATCTGAATCTTATAGGTTTGTGTACCCTTGAAGACTTGTAAAATCATGTCCTTTACAATATAATTGTTTATAAATATACTTGTTTCGTATCTATCCACGCTGCACAGCAAGCATCTGTTATACGTTGAGTTGGCCTCACGATCCATGAACACTGTGATGCATTGACAGTCACACACATACTGGGTTGCAGCCATGAGACGTTAGTAATAAGTAGTTCCTCTTTGCATGCTATCCGATTATAGGTGCTGATAAGGTAGGTGGACACGTTCTGTTTCAACGTTGCTGTTATCGGATGACGTGCAGCATAATCCCGCACACTACTGTAGTCTTATGTAAAAATGATTTCCATGAATTACATTTTGGTTGAGATAGTTCAAATAGCCTTGTAGTATTCAAACAGCACCAAGGAAGTCCGCCTTTCTCAGTTCTGCTGTATTATGAACTTGTGTGTGTGTGTGTGTGTGTGTGTGTGTGTGTGTGTGTGTGTGTGAGTGTGTGTGTATGTGTTTGTGTGTGTGTGTGCGTGTGTGTGTGTGTGTGTGTGTGTGTGTGTGAGAGAGAGAGAGAGAGAGAGAGAGAGTGTGAGTGAGTGAGTGACTGAGTGACTATTTCTATTAAATTTTCTGAGTCAGACAGCGTTTCCAGATCATTTTCTGGCATGAGAGTTCTACTTTTTGTGTATCTTGGAGGTTACAGGTCTTAATTATCACTACTTATGGGGTAGTCATTACCCATACATGTCTTTCGAATGTATTAACTTACAAATACTGAAATTTTAAGGGAATTCCATTAGCCTTTCTTACTACTATTGTTGAGCCCATATACTCTCTTAATTCATTTTCCAATTTCAGCGATTGTGTCACCCATGATTACTACATTTTAATTTCCCTTTGCATCCTGAATTATTCCCACACCTGCAATCTCTTCGTCGTTTGCTTCTTACGTTGGCAATTATACGTGACGTATTTTTGTATCGACGGTTAGCTGTCGATTTCAATGAGAATAATCCTATCACTGAACCATACACACTGACTCATTCTCTGCGCTACCCCCCTATTCGTGACGTACCTTACTTCGTGGTAGGGAAACATGAAAATTTGAAAAGATAAATGCAAAAACTAGGACTGGATATAGTGGGGGTTAGTGAAGTGAAATGGAAAGAAGACAAGGATTCCTGATCAGACAAATATGGGGTAACATCAACAGCTACAGAAAATGGTGTAACGGAGCACGATTCGTCATGAATAGCGACTTAGGGCAAAGAGTGAGTTCCTGTATATAGTTCAGTTATAGGGTTGTTCTCATCAGAATCGACAGCAAATCAACACTGAAAAAAAAATAGTTCGGGTCACAACTGGAATGAGGAAAGGAAAAGAAAATATTTGAGGATATTGAATGTGTAGCAGTATGTAAAATGAGCTGAAAACATAATCGTGGGCAAATGGAAACCTTTAGTAGGAGTGGAAACAAAAGATAGCGTCAAGAGTAATATGCGCTAGTGAGCAGGAATGAGCAGCTAATTGAATTCAGCAAGCAATTTTAGCGGGTAATAGTAAATATATTATTCAGAAGTTACAAGAGAAGGAGGAATACTTGGAAAAGGTCTGGCGACAAGGGAACATTCCAACTGGATTACGGCACTATGACACTGAGACATTTTGGATTGTAGGGTGTACCCAGGAACAGATATTGACTCTGATTACAATTTGATAATCGTATGAGGAAGGATCAATGTCGAAGGAAGTGGGATACTGGATTACTGATATACGATCGGTTTCTGAAGGTTTGTAGAGACTGCGTTAGTGATTTCCCCGTAGGCAGTTCAGTTGAAGAGAAATCGATATCTCTAAAGAGGACAATAGGTCAAATTGAGCAGACTTAATAGGTACAAGAAAGGTAATGCAGAGAAAGGTTGAATAAAAAAAATAAAAAAGGTTGAATAAAAGAATACATACTTCACTTATCTAAGAAAGAAGGAAGTACAAAATCGTTTAGGAAAAAAAAGTGAAAAAATATAAGCCACTTACGAATGAAATAAAAAGGAAGCACAGAAAAATTCAGGTAAAATGACTGCAAGAAAAATATGAAGATGTCGAAAAGGAAACTGTCGTCGGAAGAACTAAGCCATCACGCAGAACAGTCAAAACAACGTTTGGTGAAATTGAAACCGAAGCCGTGTAAATTAAGACTACGTGAACAATTATTCTACTGTTAAAGGCAGAGGAGAGAGCGAGTAGGTGGAAAGAATACATGGGAGACCCTTGCGAGTGAGAGGAACAGTCTGATGACATGACAGAAGAATAAATGGTCGTTGATTTGGAAGATATAGGTAAGCTAGTACTGGCGTTGGAGTTTGTCAGAGGTTTAGAAGACTTAATATTAAACACGGCAGAATGCAATGACACCTTTAGAATTTCTAAAATCAATGATGAAAGTGTCAACGAAACGACTATTTAAGTCGGTATGTAAACAGACTGGAAACATAGCGCCAGATGATAGTAAATACGAGTATACCATCCACAAGATGGAAAGGGAAGGTAAAAGTTTGAGAGCTTTTGTACAATCAGTTTATGTGCTCATCCAGTCAGATTTGTGGCGAAATAATATACAGAAAAATTGAAAAGGTAATATGCCATACTAATACCTTACCTATCTGTCGGTGCTTTTGTACCCGCACTGGAGTCGCACTACGTTGCAAATACGCTGCAGCAACGGCTTCAAACGGAAACTTTTTGATTGCCCCTTATGCGAGAGAAGAGGAGCCTCCACACAGAATACGTGAAGAGAAGAGCATGTAAAAACTTCGACAAGAAAATGAGACAGGCTGATTGATGTGTTGAGACATCAGTGAGTAACTTCTCTGTTACGTGAGAGAGTTGTAGAGGATAAAATCTGTAGGGGAGGACAGATATTGTAACACACTGTCGGAAAAAAGCAACATTCTCAAGGATATTGTCCAGCCTCATCAGAGTCTTATACGTACTGAAGAGTTGTAGTGTTCGTTACTTATCTTTCATGGTCATTGGCGATGAGGCGGAGCTGATAGGAACGTCTGTGCATCCTCTGCTTTAATTCTACAGGCAGTAACTGTGCTGAGCTTAGAACGTTTACAGCGTTCATTTTAGGGTACAACCATGCCCCATCGACTATTACATATTACTACTGAATAGTTTCAGGCATTCGAAAGAGATCGAATTGTGGGCCTGTGGAAAGCTGAATGGTCGTATCGGCGGATTGCTGTACATGTTGCGCACAGTGTATCGGTGGTGTGTCACTGCTTTCAACAGTGGTCCTGGAACAATCCCACATCTGTAGAACAGGTTCTGGAGTTCGTGTGGTACAGACACACGCCAGGATCGGTGCAACGTACGAACAGCGTTATCCGATCGAACAACATCCAGCGACGGACATGTCGCACCTCCTGTGTCATCATGGACCACTGGGAACTGTTTGGTGGCTTTAGGACTAAGAACACATGTGAGTCTGGCCAGGCTATCACAGAAACAATGAAAGAGTTGAATGGAGAGTGAAATGGAACTCTGTTGTCTTCAGTGATGAGAATACGTTCTGTTTGCATGTGAGTGATGGACATATACATAACGGCGTGGACCTAGCGAGCTGCCTATTCCACAATGCAATCGACATGACACAGAGGTGTCATGCCAGTCTTCATGGCTGGTTGTGGGGGACGGTCACCAGTTACCTCTCGTTCCACTGTTGGTGTTTCTGCAGAGTGAATTAACCAGTACCCGTTAGAATGCACAGGCGCTACTACTACGTTTTCGACACGAAGGTGATGTGCTTTTTCAGCACGACAATGCACGTCAAAATAGGGCTGCTGTGACGCAATTTGCTTTTCGTGGTGTACAACAACCGCCCTGGCCACCAAGATTGCCAGCTCCCTCGCCAGCTGAACAGGTATGGGACATTATTTATCCGTTCTCCAGGCCTTGGAAGAACCAATGCCAAATTGCAACAAAAGGCGGAAGATACGTGGGAAGATCTATCGCATGGTACCGTTCGGCACGTTTATGATCGTTTGCATGGGTTGCTGCCAAAGGGGGAAACACTGTGTAATGATGAGACGGTTTGTTAATCCTTTACTGTCACATGTGTTTCTCACTTGGTCTGAATTTATTATCAATACACCTACAATGATGAGGCAACGCCCTTGCCGCAATGGATACACGGGTTCCCGTGATATCACCGAAGTTAAGCGCTGTCGGGCGTGGTCGGCACTGGACGGGTGACCATCCAGCCGCCATGCGCTGTTGCCATTTTTCGGGGTGCAGTCAGCCTCGTTATGCCAATTGAGGAGCTACTCGACCGAATAGTAGCAGCTCCAGTCAAAGAAATCCATCATAACGACCGGGAGAGCGGTGTAATTACCACACGCCCCTCCCATCCGCATCCTCAGCTGAGGATGACACGGCGGTTGGATGGTCCCGATGGGCCACTTGTGGTCTGAAGACAGAGTGCTACAATGATGAACTACCCGTCACTTCACTTGCGAATGAAACGACCTTGACCTTGAGGCTGTTGCATTTTTTTTCGCTGGCGGTTTATATGAAACAAATAATTGCGAAGATTTAGTGAAGCTGATAATTTAGGGGGATAGGCTGGCACAGGAACCTACCAGAAGACTGATGGGTTCAAAAAAATTAATTGTGTGGCATCTGATTGATTTAGTTTAAAAAACTGAGAGCATAAAGTGCCTTAATGTACTTACGCACGTAATTTATCAGTGCTAAAACAATGTCACCTATTTTTCTCGTAGCACTAATTGTAACTGGTGTGGCAACAGTAATTCTCAACCTCCGGCTCAGTGAGCAAAACCACTTATCGAAGCTGGACACCGAACATTTGAACAGAAAGTGGAGCAGCTGTTGCACTCACTCTAGCGTATTAAAAGCTTCCTCTCGTATACATTATTATCAAACAAGACAGAAAATACAAGTATTCAGGACAGTACATCTACATATACATGATTACTCTGCAATTCACATTTAAGTGCTTGGCAGAGGGTTCATCGAACAACAATCATACTATCTCTCTACCATTCCACTCCTGAACAGCGCGCGGGAAAAACGAACACCTACACCTTTTGGTTCGAGCTCTGATTTCTCTTATTTTATTTTGATGATGATTCCTACCTATGTAGGTTGGACTCAACACAATATTTTCGCATTCGGAAGATAAAGTTGGTGACTGAAATTTCGTAAATAGATCTCGCCGCGACGAAAAACGTCTTTGCTTTAATGACTTCCATCCCAACTCGCGTATCATATCTGCCACACTCTCTCCCCTATTACGTGATAATACAAAACGAGCTGCCCTTTTTTGCACCCTTTCGATGTCCTCCGTCAATCCCACCTGGTAAGGATCCCACACCGCGCAGCAATATTCTAACAGAGGACGAACGAGTGTAGTGTAAGGTGTCTCTTTAGTGGAATTGTTGCATCTTCTAAGTGTCCTGCCAATGAAACGCAACCTTTGGCACGCCTTCCCCACAATATGATCTATGTGGTCTTTCCAACTGAAGTTGTTCGTAATTTTTACACCCAGGTACTTAGTTGAATTGACTGCCTTGAGAATTGTACTATTTATCGAGTAATCGAATTCCAACGGATTTCTTTTGGAACTCATGTGGATTACCTCACACTTTTCGTTATTTAGCGTCAACTGCCACCTGCCACACCATACAGAAATCTTTTCTAAATCGCTTTGCAACTGATACTGGTCTTCGGATGACCTTACTAGACGCTAAATTACAGCATCATCTGCGAACAACCTAAGAGAACTGCTCAGATTGTCACCCAGGTCATTTATATAGATCAGGGACAGCAGAGGTCCCAGGACGCTTCCCTGGGGAACACCTGATATCACTTCAATTTTACTCGATGATTTGCCGTCTATTACTACGAACTGCGACCTTCTTGACAGGAAATCACGAATCCAGACGCACAACTGAGACGATACCACATAGCCCCGCAGCTTGATTAGAAGTCGCTTGTGAGGAACGGTGTCAAAAGCTTTCCGGAAATCTAGAAATACGGAATCAACTTGAGATCCCCTGTCGATAGCGGCCATTACTTCGTGCGAATAAAGAGCTAGCTGCGTTGCACAAGAACAATGTTTTCTGAAACCATGCTGATTACGTATCAATATATCGTTCCCTACGAGGTGATTCATAATGTTTGAATACAATATATGCTCCAAAACCCTACTGCAAACCGACGTCAATGATATAGGTCTGTAGTTCAATGGATTACTCCTACTACCCTTCTTAAACACTGGTGCGATCTGCGCAGTTTTCCAATCTGTAGGTACAGATCTATCGGTGAGCGAGCGGTTGTATATGATTGCTATGGAGGGAGCTATTGTATCAGCGTAATCTGAAAGTAAAAAATTCTCATATAACTGAAGACTTTTGTCGCCAGAAAATGTGCTAAAGAGCGCATTCTAAGTAGTAGTATGAGGTCACCATGCAAACCACCATTGTAGACATAGAACCTAAATCGCCGGCCGCGGTGGCCGTGCGGTTCTGGCGCTGCAGTCCGGAACCGCGGGACTGCTACGGTCGCAGGTTCGAATCCTGCCTCGGGCATGGGTGTGTGTGATGTCCTTAGGTTAGTTAGGTTTAAGTAGTTCTAAGTTCTAGGGGACTTATGACCTAAGATGTTGAGTCCCATAGTGCTCAGAGCCATTTGAACCATTTTTGAACCTAAATCAGTTTTGTGCAGAGAAAAACATCGTGTTTACTAGCATTTATAGAGGGCTGCAGAGGTACTCAGTCGTTTCGCTGCGGTGCGCAGCAAGTGCCGCGCTGCGGCGCTGGAGGTACCTTCCAGTGCCTGGCCACGTCGACGAAGGGGTCCCTGCGCAGCATGAGCACGAGCCGGCGCGCCTGGTGGACCAGCGAGTCGTCGAGCGCGCCGTTCTCGGCCAGGTTGAGCCCCGCCAGCGGGGTGCCCGTCTCGGCCGGCCGCAGCGCGAAGCCCCGCAGGCGCGGGTTGAACTCGCGCAGGATGTTGGCCAGCGTCAGGTAGCGCCTCCAAGTGCCGCGGCCTCCTGAACATAACAGCGACAGGTGTCAGAAAACCGTACAGAAATCTTCTCCCACAAGTATCTACAGCCGGCCAGAGTGGCCGAGCGGTTCTAGGCGCTACAGTGTGGAACCGTGCGACCGCTACTGTCGCAGGTTCGAATCCTGCCGCGGGCATGGACGTGTGTGATGTTCTTAGGTTAGTTAGGTTTAAGTAGTTCTAAGTTCTAGGACACTGATGACCTCAGAAGTTAAATCCCATAGTGCTCAGAGCCATCTGAACCAAGTATCTACTGATAGAGGCGTATTAAGAATTTTTATCATCTTGTTGTCCGCCCCCGATAGCTGAGTGGTCAGCGCGACAGACTGTCAATCCTAAGTGCCCGGGTTCGATTCCCGGCTGGGTCGGAGATTTTCTCCGCTCGGGGCGAACGGTCTACCCCACGGGAGACCCTCGCCACACGACTTGATATAAGTTATTGAAATAAAAATTGCACAAATCGCAATTTATTTACGTTTCTTCTGAAGGTTAAAAAGTTTCCGCTGTTGGTGACGGAAACGTTATGTGATTACAAAGTAGCTGCATTCACTGGTTCCTCATGTGCTCTGCTATCTCGGCCTGGCGGTAATATTATTTTACTTTTTAGGTGTTGTTACCTCCGGCAGAACAAAAACTAACTGTGACTCGTACTGTTACATACTATTTATAAAGGAAAATTAACACCAGAATTACAAGGGGAAACTAAATGAGTACGAGACAGATGGACAAAAAGTAAGTAAGCTATCTAGTATTTCAAAAGTAATTAGTCCATTGAGAGACAAGGCAGTCCATCCCTTCATGGAAAAATTTACGGTAGCGTGCGGAATCGTGAGTGTACCCAGGCATCCATCTCTTCGAAGTACATCGACAACCGCGAATGTCTTTCTTCAGGTCTCCAGTAATACGGTAATCGCGTAGGGAAATAAGTAAGCTATCTAGTATTTCAAAAGTAATCGCCAAAACTGATGACACCTTTAGTCCATTGAGAGACAAGACAGTCCATCCCTTCATGGAAAAATGTTTTCGATAGCCTGCGGAACAGTGAGTGAACCCAGGTATCCATCTTTTCGAAGTAAATCGACAGCCACGAATGTCTTTCTTCAGGGCTCCAGTAATATGGTAATCGCGTAGGGAGAAATCGGGACTGTATTAAGATACCTAAGCGCACATCTCTGTCCGCCACATTTCAACAGACTGCATTTCATACCGTGATGCAAGGGCAGAAGCACAAGTTGATGGGGATCTGCTCTGTGTTTTAGCTAATGATGAGACGTGTGTGTCTAGGGACTATGGCCTAAACTTTTAGGCTGGAGGTTTTAGTGTATCGCAAAGTGGCTGGCTCCTCCCTTTTTTTTCCTTGGGGTGAGCCAGCCACTTCCATCTGCTATATTGTTTTAGCTCCCTCTACCATTTTCTTCCTGTGCTGTCCACGTGTTACTGCTGGCAGCATTCTTCGTCTCACGCTTTGGTGTGAGTAGGCACATATCTTTCCAAGTTTGTTACCTGTGTTTTACCTTTTATCTTACTGTTCCGAGTCTTTTCTTGACACCCGTCTCAATCTGTTACTGAGCGGGCGCTGAAGACCTTGCCGTCGTGCACCCATACAACCCTCTCCATCCATCCATTATTGAATCTTAAGGAGAGCAGTCGATAAAACCTTGGTAACTTAATACTCCACCCGCATTTTGCTCGGGTTGTTTCGAGCCATGAAGGAAGACATTCGTGTCAGTCTGGTTACTTTTCTCCCTCTGCCTCGTTTTCATTTCACTGCCCCGTACATTATCCTTAAGTGCTAAGAGACGTTTGTAACCAGATACTGAAAGAAATTATATTGGCCCGTCCGTATAGCCGAGCGGCTTACTACGCCGCTTCCGAGACGCCGGCAGACGCCATCCCCAGGACGAACCCGCCCAGCAGAGCCAATGTTGCGACCAGACTGGATGTGGTTTTTAGGCGGTTTCTCACATTCGAATTGGCGAACACCACGCTGGTAACCACGTCTCCCCATAGCTGTACTGCTAAAACGTTCATACTATTTTTTAATGTAATAACACTAGAGCACACGTATGGGTACACAAATTCCGGTCCGATGTAGGAGGTGCAGGGAGAGGGGGGAAGGATTGCGACAGGAAAGGCATCTGCCCGGTCACACTCTACCACTAACAAATCAAAATGCGCCAAATTCAGATAAACATGCCATTGTGACGGTCCACTCATATCGGCTCTATGCGCTCCTATTTTATTTCCTCTTGGTTTTAAGGCTAAGGCGATTTGGAAAAATGTTGCTGAGTAACAGAATAAGGCTACAGACGGTGGGTAAAACATGTATTAATACACTGCGCAAAAAAGTATAGCCCTTTCTAAACCCCGTGACTGTCTCCCATTATGACGCAAAACTTTGCAATTTGGGTCAAAGATGCTTACAGCCTCACTCTATAATGGTGCAAAAGCGTCGCGCACTGTGACGTCACCCTCGATTTCGGCGATGCTTCAATCAGCAAGATTCGTAAAAAAGGCCAGAGCCCAGAAGGTCATGTGAGTTGTAATGTGTGTTAATGATGTCACATTGGTACTAAATTTCACCACAACTCTGCACAACGCCATGGTGCACGAGTCGTGATATGGAAAGGTCGTCACATCTTCTCATACCCACATTTCACCCTTTCGTTTGACGCCTCTGCGACAGGGGCCAGAACGATAGCGTCATTGAAACTGCTCCTTCCCTTATTTGGGGCGTTGATTTCCACATATTTCGCGCTCCAAAACGACATTTCGCAGTGCGGTGAGCAACGCGCCGACGTTCTTGCCAACGTTCGACACTGCTGACAGCAACCCGGACAATTCATGCCCACTCTATGGACATCGTGGGACTGCAACCCCCATTTAGCGTGATCTGTCTCCGTTGGTTTTCAGGGTGAAACCAAAAGAGATCGTTCAAAATTATTCGACGAAATTTGAATGTGATCCGAAGCAGCAAAGGGACTTTATGTCCTTTAATTCCTCCCGTTTCGCTCCTCTCCCCCCCCTCCCGTGGAGTGATCATGGTGGGGTGCAACTTCGACATTTGCGTGAATAAAATGCAAAGGGTACCCAGCATTTCGGCAGCACCCTCGGCCCACCCACGCATCTTTCTTGAACACATAAAAAATTTTCTTGTGACGTCGACTTCATTCAGCTTAGTAGTACGTCGCTACCGCTCTAGCGCCGGAGAACAGGTAAGCCCTTCGACACCCCTTATGTGGTGCTGAAATGTAGGTAAGAGGGGGTGTGACGACCTTCCCGTCGCGTAACACATCCACAATAATGTGTGCAGATTTGTGGATATTTGTTGCCAATACGACATCCCCAACATACCTTGAATATCTCATGAACATCTGTGCTATGGGCGTTTTTGCGCATATGTCGACACCTTGCTGTCTTAAACGACGCCGAGCCCGAAGGTGACGTCACAGCACTTTACGCCTATGCACCATATCAGAGGACAGTTATAGGAGTGTTTGGGTCAAATCTCAAACTTATACGTCCCAGTGGGAGACAATGACGGGGTTTCGAAAAAGGGATACTTTTTTTGAGAACTGTATTTTTGCAAACCTATTTCAGTAAATTAACGCGTCTCCACGCAGTAATTCGAGTCACTGAGGAAAAAAGTTCCTAGCTGCAGCAGCGTTCGCGGGGACAACAGCATGACAATGGGTCTAAGGCCGTGGAGCGTCCGTTAAAAGATCTGAGTTAAACACTGTCGCTGCAGTCACTGCATCATATACTCAACGGACTGACGTAATAATATTCTGTATTGATATTAGTTGAGCCAGACTAGTTTATTTGAATGAACTTCATTTTAATATTCACGGAAATATTTGACGCAAAGCTACCGAAATAAAGTAGAATCAAAACGGAAGAAATGAGATTTCGAAGAGGAGTTAAGATCTGTATGAAGTTAGATAAACTCAGAAACTAAAACGTAAGGGTAGTGCATGGGATATGTATTATAAACGACAAGATGAAGTGTAATCAACAAACCTGGCTAGAACATCTACAAAGCATGCCAGATTCAAAACTATCAAAACAAGCCTTAAATTTCAGACCTATAAGTACAAGATCAGTGGGAAGACCAAAAAAAGATGGCTGGATACTTAGAAGACGTAACAGGCCCACGGCCAAGACCATGATGAGGAGAGAAGAAGAAGAAGAAGAAGAAGAAGAAGAAGAAAGAGAAGCCAGTGAATTCCTAGGCAGTGCCTGTAACGTGGAATTTAAGAAAATATGTTCAAGTTTGTACGATAACAGGACTTATTTGAGTGAAAACGTGGAAGGGTGGCGATTAATTTAATCAGAACTACTCATATATTATTATTCTGGTGCCCGGGAAGGGGGGGGGCGTGAGGGCGGGAGAGGGGTAGTCTCTGCAGCAGATAGACGCAAGTTTCCAGCTAACTTCGGCAAATAAAACAAACGCTAAGTCATTAAGATTGTGGATAAGGCCCGGAAAAAGAAGAAGATTGAAAGAAATCATAATGACAAAAAGAATATAAATTCTGCATTTAAATGAAAAAAAAAACAAATAAACGAACAGAAAGTACCTTCTACAAGGCGTGTTCTGAAAACAGTAGAAAAATGAACTAACATGCATGGTGTTAAAGGTATAAGTGCAGATATGTTTGGATGGTGTACCTTAATAGGTACACGCTTCACTGTGCTGTTTGTTATCTCTCTGCATCTAACAGTCTTCCCACAAACACGTCACACAGTTTACTGCCTGATGTTTCCTCCACAGCCGTAAAGTCACCAGTAAGTGGTCTACGTCTGTCAGTATAGACTACCAGTTTTGTGACTACATGTCCACACTTCAGTATCTCCAGTTACACGTGGCAAGGGCAAGTTATTAACATATATCTTCCCCTGGACAGCTGGTCAGATGTTGAAGTTCCTAAACTGACAGACGTAGCCCACTTACTGGCGCAGTTACGACTGTGCAGTAAACATCAGGTGGTATATTGTCTGACGTGTTTGTGGGAAGACAGTTCGATGCAGAGAAAAAACAACCAGCACGGATATGTGTACCTATTAAGGTACAACATCTAAAAATATCTGCAAGTATACGTCCAATGTTATTTACTATTCTTACTGGTCATGTGAATAGTTTGTCCAAGGTCTTTGCAACACACACTTGGGGGTGATAGATAATGTCATGGGGAATAATTTTTATCAGAGACAAAGTATTCTCTTACACTTGCTGGCGACACTAGGTGACTCTGTGTTATATAACGACCCTGAGAGGTGGCAGGACGTAGGCACTCGGCGATGTGAGTATACCTCGTGTGTTGCCTTTAATACAGTCTTCTGCTCATTATGGAAGGGAGTAGGCTTATTAAAAGTATAAGGTTCCAGATTCGCCACTAAAATATCTTTTTCTCCTTAGACACAATCATTTTTAAGGTTTTCTTCGTGAAATCACTCTACGAGTTAACAGGTTTAGATATTATGTAACACAAGTAAACAGTTGACCCTGCTAGTTCGACGAATCTCGTCGTCCCAGGCAGACGAATACCGAAGGACGCCTAGCGTTGCGGGCAGGCGTCAGCTAACATTTTTTTCTCTAGCAAAAGTTGTTGCCCATTATGTAATCCATCACTACTAGACATTTCATTCAAAACGTTGAAATACCCTGTATACAGGGTGGTCAGAAACAGCCTGGAAAGTTTGTAAGGGTGCTGTAGGGTAGGTTGTGCTGAGAAATAACTGTTAAGAAAAAATATTGGTACATTGCACCATTTCCGAATTAATTAGCATTGAAAGTTAGCCATTCAGGACGTTGCGCGCTTAAGTTCAAGCGGCCCGCCAGAGACGGTGTCTTCAAACGTTTCCTTCGTTTGGTTTCCGAAAACCAAACAAGAAAGCGATACAAAATTAGACACTGGACGGTGATACGGACTGACCCAGAAACAAAGGCGTTCTCATCCGTTGTGTTCTATAGTATGAGAACGACTGACACTGTATTTGGAGCGGCACTTGAATTTGTTAACATCAGTGCTAATTAGCTCGGAAACTAATCGATGTTTTTTCTTAATAATTATTTTTAAGTGCAACATATATTGAATTTGCTTTTCAAGCACCGAGCGAGGTGGCGCAGTGGTTAGCACACTGGCCTCGCATTCGGGAGGACGATGGTTCAAATCAGCGTCCGGCCACTCTGATTTAGGTTCTCCGTTATTTCCCTAAATCGCTTCAGGCAAATGCCTGAATAGTTCCTTTGTAAGGTCACGGCCGACTTCCTTCCCTATCCCTCCCTAATCCGATGGGACCAATGACCTGGCTGTTTCGTCTCCTCCTCCAAATCAACCAATCAACAGATCAACTTTTTCAATCTTTTGAGATTGTTTCTAAAATACCTGTGTATTGGGGATTTTCAAGCTCACTCCACGAAAGTGTTAGTCGATTTATGATTGCATCATTAAGCTATTTTCGATTGAGTATGACAACTTACGAGCCCAAGTCTAGCGTCATTTGGACGAAGTTTTAATTTTCTTGTTTAACATGAGGAAATCTGCGCCTGAAACTCATAAAATACTGGATAAAACCAATGGTGAAGCAACTATTATTAAAAGAAAGCGCAGAGGATTTTTAAACGGTTCACTAACGGTGATTCTGGCGTCGTATACAGGCATGAGAGAGAATGTTTCCGAATCTACTGAAACCGACAGAAACACAGGAGATCGTTATCGAAAGCAATTTATGCGTTTGAGCCGAGCACTGAAAGACAAACGGCCACAACACAGCGACTGACACGAAAAGTTGATTTTGCCGTATGACGAAGCTCGATCCCGTCTCTCAAAACCCTCAAAATATACTTGAAAACTTTGAATGGAAAGTCCTACCCCATCCACCATACTATCCAGACATTGCTATCTCTTATTACCACCTTTATCAATCGTTGACACACACGATCTGACTGACCAGCACTTCCGGTCATATTAACAAATGCAGAATTGAATCTATCCATGGACTCTTCAAGGATGCCCAGTTCTTCCGTCACTGGATTCGCATGCTACCCGAAATGTGAGAAAAAGTTGTGACCAGAGATGGCCGATACTTTGAATCGTGAAGTTCTTGTAGGTTTCTCACCATAAAATCTCGAACATCAAGAAAAATAGGCAGATGCAAAGTTGTAGATCTAATACAGGATGTTTTGTGAATGTTACTGGATGGTTTTACACAAGTTGGCTGCGATTAAAACTTGAAAAATCATAGCTAGTCCAATTTTAGACTGTCGGAAGTATCCCACCTGCTATTAACCTAATATACTAACAAGAAACAAAGGGTTAGAAATTCCTAAGTTCTTATGTGTGTTCATTGATGAAAACTCAAACTGGAAAATTCACATAGTAGACGGGCTAAAGTGTTTAGTTTCGGATACTTCTGCAATAAGAAGAACAATTGCCAACTTTGCGGATATAGAAGTCAATTAATGTATTTCGCATATTTTCATTCATCGCGTCTTACGGAATGATGTTCTGGGATAACACTATGTTTAAGAAAAGTGTATTCATCGAACAAAAGAAAGTGATTATAATGTGTTAATATGGCATTAAATACTCATTATCTTGCAGGCATCTCCTTAGGCAGCTGGCAGTACTAAGCACAGTCTCTCAGTACATTCGCTTATGACATTTGCTGTCAACAATCCAGATGAGTTAGAGAGTAATATAGATATTCACAAATACAACCCCAAAAGGAAAATCATCTACACTTAAGTCAAGTTGACGTAAGGTGATTCCTCACAGCTTTCAACTACAAAGCGTAAACGGCTGGTTGAGATAGGCACGCAAAGCTGCCGCGTCCTACCCACTACAACTATCAGGCATCTTTTAACGCAATAGCACTAGTAGGAGAAGAACGTAATACATCCACTGGCCGCTCTGCAAACTTTCTCACACAGCGGTAAAGAATTTATTAGGTGAAAAGATGGTTTTCTCACATTTTATAGAGTAATTTGTCAGCTTGATAGTGAATTGCCTATCTTTTCGTTAATGCTATATTTATAATGATATTACGAAATTAAGTAAGCCACTGCACGAAATTCGAATAGTTTGCAATAAATAATAGGAGGCACTGTGAGTTTACATTTCGTGCATGTTAGATTATGCATTGCTGGATATGAAATGTAGCTAACATACTGATTTTTTCTTTAAACTTAGGAGACATGTCTATATTCCTTCAGTCCCTATAAAATGCGTGTGGTGAACTCGCTTTTGCCTCCAGGGGCATCCAACTCTGATTTAAAGAACTATTCATAACATGCACAGTATCTCATAAAGGCTCAAGATACCGAAAACAGCTGTAATGATATTTTATCACACGTAGCTGATTTCGATCTATAATCACACCATCATAGGATCCAAAAACCATCTCAGCTATGCATCTACGTAAGTATAGTATCGTTATCAGACGTACAGTGTTCCATCATTACTATTAGCTATATGACATTGTGTGATTAATGGCTATGAGGGTATATGTTATACCTTATACAGCTAACGGTAATGATGGAATATTGTACGTCTGGTAATAGTACTATAAATTGCATATGCACAGCTGAGATCAGTTTTGGACTCGAAGGTGCTTATCGTGGGACGAAATCGATCGTCCGTAATTAAATAAATCGAAACAGCTGTGTATTGCATAATGGAGTTCTTAATATTCGTTTAGGCTGTACAAAACCACCTCCATAAGATATATCGAAACAGATTATGGCTAATGCTAACACATAAAGACGAGAGTGTTCAGCTACATGGTTAACTTGCGAAACTTTTGTATCTACTGCAGTATACAAGTACCTGAAGGCTTTTCCATAGAATTCTGTAATTTCTTATCGGTCATCGATAGCTGGTGAAATGAGAATTCGTGTTGGTTTACAATAGCAAAAGTGAAGAAATTACACATTTGTTTTTGTAAAACAATGAGGTTTTCATGTGTTCTTTAGTAGTTTTGTCATCAGCTTTTTTCAATAATCCACTGTTTCAGGGATGTGTCAAATTTGCAACTGTGTCAGCATGATAGTGAGGTACTGAAATTTCCACCACAAATAGATCGTAGCGCTAAATATATCCGAAGTCTTGTACGCACCAGCGTTTGAGAACTCAAAACAACCTCCTCTTCCATCACAATGTTCCACTAAACATATCTGGTGAAAAAAAAATCTACCGATTACACAAACTAGCGATTGCGAGCCGCGCGCCGTTCGCCATCTAACGAAACCCCCGTCCGCACCGGCCGCGAGAGAGAGCCATATCCGATATCGATATATGCTCAATAATGTTCATTTCTGGGGAGTTTGGTGGCTAGCGGAAGTGTTTAAACTCAGAAGAGTGATCCTGGAGCCACTCTGTAGCAATTCTGGACGTATGGGGTATCGCATCATCCTGCTGGAATCACCGAAGTCCGTCGAAATGCACAAAGGACATGAATGGATGCATGTGACCAGACCGGATGCTTACGTACGTGTCACCTGTCAGAGTCGTCTCTAGACGAATTAGGGGTCTCTTATCACTCCAACTACAAGCACCCCACGCCTTTACGGAGCCTCTACCAGCTCGAAGAGTCCTCTGCTGACATGCAGGGTCCATGGATACATGAGGTTGTTTTCATACCTGTACAAGTCCATCCGCTCGATACAATCTGAAACGAGACTCGTCCCACCAGGCAACTTGTTTTCAGTCATCAACAGTCCAATGTCTGTGTTGAAAGGCCTTGGCGAGGCGTAAAGTTTTCTGTCGTGCAGTCATCAAGTGCACACGAGTTTGCCTTCGGCTCCCAAAGCCCATATCGATGGTGTTTGTTGAACACTTCGCACGCTCACACTTGTTGATGGCCCAGCATTGAAATCTGCAGAAATTTGCGGAACGGTTGCTCTTCCATCACGTTGAACGAATCTCTTCAGTCATCGTTGCTCCCATTCTTGCAGGATCTTTTTCCGGCCGCAGCGATGTCGGAGATTTGATGTTTTACCGGATTCCTGATATTCAAGGTAAACTCGTGAAATGGTCGTACGGGAAGAACCCCACTTCATCGCTACGTCGGATACGCTATTTCCCGTCGCTTGTGCGCCGACTATAAAACCACGTTCAAACTCTCTTAAATCTTGATAACTTGCCATTGTAGCAGCAGTAACCGATGTAACAATTGCTCCAGACACTTGTCGTCTTAGATAGGCGTTGCCGACCGCACCGCCATTTCAGCCTGTTTACATACACTATGCGATTAAAATTATCCGGACACCTGGCTGAAAATGACTTACAAGTTCGTGGCGCCCTCTATGGGTAATCCTGGCTCACCCTTAGCCCCGATGACAGCTTCCACCCTCGCAGGCATACGTTCAATCAGGTGCTGGAAGGTTTCTTGGCGAACGGCAGCCCATTCTTCACGGAGTGCTGCACTGAGGAGAGGTATCGACGTCGCTAGGTGAGTCCTGACACGAAGTCCTCGTTCCAAAACATCCGAAAAGCATTCAATGGGATTCAGATCAGGACTCTGTGCAGGTCAGTCCATTACAGAGACTCTGTGCAGGCCAGTCCATTACACGGATGTTATTGTCGTGTAACCACTCCGCCACAGGCCGTGCATTATGAACAGGTGCTCGATCGTGTCGAAAGATGCAATCGCCATCACCGAATTGCTCTTCAATAGTGGGATGCAAGAAGGTGCTTAAAACATCAACGTAGGCCCGTGCTGTGATAGTGCCACGCAAAACAACAAAGGGTGCAAGCCCCCTGGATCAAAAAACACGATCACACCATAAAACCACCACTTCCGAATTTTACTGTTGGCACTACACACGCTGGCAGATGACATTCACCCGTCATTCGCCATACCCACACCCTGTCATCGGAGCGCCACATTGTGAACCGTGATTCGTCACTCCACACGTTCTTCCGCTGTTTAATCGACCAATGTTTACGCTCCTTACGCCAACCGAGGCGTCGTCTGGCATATCCCACGTGATGTGTGGCTTATGAGCAGCCAATTGACCATAAAATCCAAGTTTTCTCACCTCCCGCCAAACTGTCATAGTGCTTGCAGTGGATCCTGATGTATTTTGGTATTCCTGCCTGATGGTCTGGATAGATGTCTGCATATTACACATTACGACCCTCTTCAACTGTGGGCAGCTTATGTCAGTTAACAAAAGAGGTCGACCTGTACGCTTTTGTGCTTTACGTGTCCCTTCACGTTTCCACTTCACTATCCCATCGGAAAGAGTGGACCTAGGGATGTTGAGGAGTGTGGAAATCTTGCCTACAGACGTCTGACACAAGTGAGACCCAATCACCTGACCACGTTCGAAGTCCGTGAGTTCTGCGGAGCGCCCCATTCTGCTCTCTCACGATGTCTAATGACCACTGAGGTCGTAGATATGGAGTACCTGGCAGAAGGTGGCAGCACAATGCACCTAATATGAGAAACGTATGTTTTTGGGGTGGCCGGATGCTTTTCATCTCGTAGTGTATTTCTGAATGTGCATGCCTATACCAGTCTTTTTGGCGCTTGAGTGAGCCTATGGATCACTTTGATAATCTACCCAGGATAAGCGTTTCCAAATGTCGATTGAAGATTTTTCTCCTCTACTACTACTGTGCCACTGACTCCTCAAACAGAAATAATTAGTCACTTGCACTGAAAAAAATCTCTAAAGGGCTAGCACTTTTTTAATATGTGTTCTATGTTCGTTCTGTTGACACTTTCCACTTTGCTGTCAATACGATATGTTGAGCATGTAACTAACAAGACCCGATCACTCCTCCGCTGTTTTGGGCAAATACTAGTGATGAGAAGTCTTCGACCCGCCAGGGTAGCCGAGCGCGCTAACGCGTTTTTAGGCGGTTTTCCACATCCCGCTACGTGAATACCGGGCTGGTCCCCACTTTCCGCCTCAGTTACACGACTCGCCGACGTCTGAACACGTTCGCACTGTTCCATGACTTACACTAGACGCAGACAGCAGGGGTTCACTGATTCTGTCCTGGGGAGTACGGGGTGGCGGCAGGAAGGACATCCGGACACCCCCTTGCCAAATCCGTTCCTAACAATGCCGACCCTGCGTCAGTGCGGGACATGTCACCAGTGAAAGAAGAAAGAAGAAGACTAGTAATGAAGTCTTCGCCAGCAAGATTAGAAGCGGCTACCTACGAACTGACTGCCACTGCAAAGATATACAATAGCGGTCCCTGCTACGGAGGAGGTTCTTCCTCACTTTACAGTACCTCCCATGGCGGAGACGCCCCTGTAGTTGAGGCGCGTCTCGTCCTCGGTGTAGGCCATGGCGCCGTTGGCGGCGGTGATGCTGTCGCCCAGCGCGGCGATGACGGCGATGTCCTGCGGCCGCAGCCGGTGCACGCTGCCCGGCACGTCTCCGCCGGAGGAGTTCCTCGCCGCCGCCACCTCCCGCCAGCAGGGGAACCGCACCAGCTCCGGAATCTCGTCCTGCTCCCTCTGCAAAAGCGCACGCTGCTGTTAGACTGAGTGGCCGGGAGTCGCGTCAAGGGTCGTCCCATACGAAGATGTGCCGTGTGTGACGAACGAACGTTACAGCTAGATGTGGCTTTTGTGGCGACTGGGACGTTTGTTACAGACAGATCTTTACCATTAGTTGACAGCACCACAAGAGTTAATCGAATCTGAATGTCGTATGATACTCGATGCAAGACGGGTCGTAGATTACAAAAAAGTTCGAGTTTCAGAGAGCAACAGTTTTGTAAAAGATTCGTCCCGGGAAGGGGGGATATAATTGTTAATCCCACTTCTCGACACCAATTGTGAAAGAGTACGTAGTTTGGGGATGGGGAGAGAGAGTTCTGAGACCAATGTTAATGTATAAAATGGCAAGGAAGGGGGAAGAAGGTTGTTAAATATGCCTCGTGGCGACAGTGTGCAGGAGGTCGAGCGGTCAGGATTTGATAGTGGGCATCCAGGGCTGCCGTTAAATGACAAAACAGGAAATTAAGTACAATGAACAGGGTATATTTCAATATACGGAGTACAAAGGGCGCGCCTAGGGTTGGAAGTTAGCAGTTTTAGGACAGTCTAGGAGGTCGAATAATTAATTAAAATGGGCAACGGAAGGGGAAGTGGTTCATGTTAGTTTACATTGGTGGTCGGTCGCGATAGGCATAGCCGGAGGCTCTGCCTTCCAAAAACACGTCTGTTCTGCTCGAGGTCTGGATTACGAGAGACAGAAGCAAGTGAGTTCTGCTCCGCAGGACGCTCGGGCGTCCACACACGTGGTCGGTATCCCGCGCACGCTATTGGCTAAAATCAAAGGCGTGAATTCACTAATAGTTTCAGCAGAGGGCTCAGGGCGTCTCCTGTTACCAGCTTTACCTGGACAGAACCGCCTCAGTTTCGAAAGGCAAGCGACTTGTGTCACGTAGACACGGCGTGAATTACTCTGGGAGAAAACTTGTAAAGGTTCCACTGGGCCTTTGAAATAAATTTTTTTAAACTAATTCCCTACAATATTCCTTGACTGGCTGCCATCCTGTACAGCTTCTATTTCCTGTCCGGAAGTTAAATGACGAGGAGATGTACTTGGAAAAGACAAGGATACACGGTAGATACAAGATAGGTTACACGATGGTCATACATAGATTCCGGAATTGGAACATTGGATTGTAAGCTCCACCCAGGGTCAGATACAGACTCAGATCACAATGCAGTAATGATGAGCAGTAGACTAAAGTTTAAGAAAATTCTTCAATAAAATTCTTCAGGGTATCAGACCGCATCGTCATAATTTAAAATGCGCCAACGTTTCGGCCAGCGTTGCAGCTAGCCTTCATCAGGGCCTTACGTTAACTGCTAAATGAAACACACTTGGTTTCTTAAATATCTGCACGAGAAAACCGTGTCGTTACTTGATTGGCTGTAAAAGGAGGAGGAGGAGGGGTGAAAAGTATGCTTTATTGGTGTTTCCTTTATTATCTGTCATTGGCTGAAATAGCTGTTTTCTATTGGTCTTTATATTAATCCACCCCATTGGAGGAGTCGGACGAATAGCGAACAGGTGATGGCTGTGACGTCACACTGTTTCCATGCTGTCCAGAAGCCGGCTGCGGCGTGCCATTGCTTTGCGTGCTCGCGACCACTACTGCGGCTCTCCGCGTGTCTGCTTGGGCCGCCACGGCTCTGCCGCCGCTCCGTAGCCCTGCTATTGCAGGCAGCCAAGACCTCGGAAGCTTGTACCCGTCCTCTCTATTCATGTTGGCGGGTCTTTTTGCTATTTCTATCGCCTCTCTAATCTTTCTTTTGAAAGTGAGAGGCTGTTTCGCCAGGACGCGTGCTTCTTGAAAAAATATTGGTTTCCCGCACTCGTCTCGGTGTTCCGCCACTGCTGACTTAGTGTGTTGTTTCAGGCGGATATATCTTTCATGTTCCGAGAGCCTTGTGCTAATCGGACGTCCCGTCTCACCTATGTAGACTAATCCACATGCACAACCAATTTCATACACGTCAGCTGTGTGTAGTTTGTCAACTGCATCCTTGGTAGAACCGAGCATATCTGATATTTTGTTTCTGCTTCGGAAAATTGGTTTGATGTCGGCTTTTCGTAGAATTTTGCCAATACGTTCGGTGACCCCTTGTACATATGGTAACACAGCAATGCTCTGTGCCTCCTTCTCCTCTTCCCTATTGGTCTTCTCCCTTGTCGACATGGTGCTGTCTATCATCTGCTTCCCATAGCCATTAGTTCCGCAGATGGACCTGAGGCGTTCAAGTTCTGTCTTCAGATGTTCTTCGTCGCTTATCCTGTACGCTCTCTTCGTTAGCGTGTGCAGGGCGGACTTCTTCTGCGTGGGGTGATGGTGGGAGGAGGCGTGAAGGTACCTGTCCGTATAGGTTGGTTTCCTGTACACTTTGTGGCCAAGTTTACCATCAAGTTTTCGATAAACTTCCACGTCGAGAAAAGGCAGCACCCCATTCTTCTCTGTTTCCATTGTAAACTGAATTTTCCTATGCTGTTGGTTAAGGTGCTGGTGGAAGTTCTGTAACTCCTCTTCTCCGTGGGGCCACATGACGAAAGTATCATCGACATAGCGAAGCCAACAATTTGGACGTAATGGTGCGGACTGGAGGGCTGTTTCCTCAAATGCCTCCATGAAGATTTCTGCTGCGATAGGCGATAGGGGTGAGCCCATAGCTACACCGTCTGTTTGTTCATAAAATTGACCTCTCCACTTGAAATAGGTGGTCGTCAGACAGTGGCGCACAAGCTCACATATATCAGGTGCCACGCGTTCTTCCAGGATGTTCACAGTATCTGACACTGGGACATTCGTGAATAGGGATTTGACGTCGAAACTAACCATCAGATCTTGGTCCGTAACACGCATTTCCTTTAGGAGAGACACGAAGTGAGTGGAATCCTTAACGTAGGACTCGGTTTGATGCACTAGGTGTCGGAGCCTAGGTGCCAGTTCTTTCGCTAGGTAGTAGGTCGGCGAATTTATACTGTTTACTATGGGCCTTAAGGGGAAGTCGGTTTTGTGTACCTTCGGTACACCATATATCCTTGGTGCCTGTGTCACTTGCGGGATGAATCTTCTGGCCTTGTCGAAGTTGATTCTAGAGTGCTTGAGCAGTGCCTGCGTCGTTTTGATTACCTTGGCCGTCGGATCTCCCTGAAGTTTCTTGTAGATAGGTTCTGCGAGAATATCTTCCATTCGTTTGTTGTAATCAGTTGTGTCCAAGACTACAGTGGCGTTGCCCTTATCTGCCTGTACCACTACTAAGTGGGGGTTGTCCCTGAGTTCCTTGATGGCATGGTATTCCTCAGCGTTGATGTTTTGCTTCGGTGGCTTTGCTTTATTCAGAACTCTGACCGTTTCCTGCCGGATCTTCTCCGCCTCGGCCTGTGGCAGATGACGTACCGAAGCCTCTACGGATTCTATGATATCTTCTTTTGGAACTCGCTTAGGTGCGACTGCGAAATTCATCCCCTTGGCCAGAATTGCTGTGGTTGTTTCGCTCAAGGTGTGGCTGGAGAGGTTGACCACTGTCCGTCGCCTGTCCAGCGTCAATGTTTCGTCCGTGGCTTTTTGTTGTAGTTTGTCGTACTTTCTCATCTGGCGGTTAGTAATACTATTGCTGGTCCTTGATGCTTGCTGAAAGGTTAACCTGTCGACTTTATCCCAGTCTTCCATCTGAAGTTTTCCGGCCAGAAATAGGTGCAGATCACACAAATTCCTGTTGTGAGCATCGAGACTTATGCGGATGTGGCGGATCCTTTCCCGTAGCAATGCTTTGCTGGCTTTAGCACAGATATTCCTCGCCTTGTTCGTTTTTATGTGAGACGTCAACCGCAAATAATACGGCACAACACTCGTGTCTCTGCATCTCTTCAAAAAAGCAAGGTCATTCAGCAGTTTACATCTTTTTAAACGCAGTACTTCTAACTTCTTGATGTTTCCGTGGATTTCCTGCCCATACAGGTTGGTTAAATGTAAGCGTAGGCTTCCGCGGCCGTTGTCTTCTTCAATAAAACAATGAAACAACACACTAAGTCAGCAGTGGCGGAACACCGAGACGAGTGCGGGAAACCAATATTTTTTCAAGAAGCACGCGTCCTGGCGAAACAGCCTCTCACTTTCAAAAGAAAGATTAGAGAGGCGATAGAAATAGCAAAAAGACCCGCCAACATGAATAGAGAGGACGGGTACAAGCTTCCGAGGTCTTGGCTGCCTGCAATAGCAGGGCTACGGAGCGGCGGCAGAGCCGTGGCGGCCCAAGCAGACACGCGGAGAGCCGCAGTAGTGGTCGCGAGCACGCAAAGCAATGGCACGCCGCAGCCGGCTTCTGGACAGCATGGAAACAGTGTGACGTCACAGCCATCACCTGTTCGCTATTCGTCCGACTCCTCCAATGGGGTGGATTAATATAAAGACCAATAGAAAACAGCTATTTCAGCCAATGACAGATAATAAAGGAAACACCAATAAAGCATACTTTTCACCCCTCCTCCTCCTCCTTTTACAGCCAATCAAGTAACGACACGGTTTTCTCGTGCAGATATTTAAGAAACCAAGTGTGTTTCATTTAGCAGTTAACGTAAGGCCCTGATGAAGGCTAGCTGCAACGCTGGCCGAAACGTTGGCGCATTTTAAATTATGACGATGCGGTCTGATACCCTGAAGAATTTTATTGAAGAAGACAACGGCCGCGGAAGCCTACGCTTACATTTAAGAAAATTGTCTGGAAGAATCACTGTGGAAAGAAGTGGGATACTGAACTAGTGATGAATAGTGAGGTACGTTTGAAGTTGCGTAAAACTGTAGACACTGAGAGAGCGAATATTATGTCAGGCAGTACAGTTGAAGTGGAATAGGAATCTGTAAAATGGGCAATCACAGCAACTGGACAAACAAATACGTATATGCAAGAAATATAACAGCGAATAAATCATGGGTAACTAAATAAATCAACTGATCGACTGAAGAAGAAAGTACAAATATGTTCATGGAAGGACAGGAATGTAATAATGTAAGTCACTTAAATTTGAAAGGTGAAATTGCTGCACAAAAATTGCAAGGAAATCGAAACAGAAGTGATAGTCTAAATTACCGCTTCAGCATATAGAAAAGCGAAACCAGCATTCAGTGAAGTAAAAAGCAAATACTTCAACATTAATCGTAAAAGCGTAGTTCTACTCTTAAACGCAGAGGAAAGAGTGGATAGGTGGAGAAACTAAATTGAAAGCCCTTACTAGAGGGAGACATCATACGATTAGAGTAAAAATTCAACAGAGCTTCTGAAGGCTCGCAGAAACCATAAATAATTATCCTTCTGAATTTCTAAAATCACTGAGAAAACTGCAGCCAAAAGTCTGTTCAAGCTGCCTCCTAAAATCTGTGAATCTGGTAACATACCACCAGACATCTAAAAGACTATTATTTAAGTTATCAGTAGGATAACAAGTGCAGATAAAAGCGAAAATTATCGCACAATCAGTTTAACTTCTCGTCGAAGTAGCTGACAAGAACAAAATGAACTAGAATCGAAAAGAAAATTAAGCATCTGCTAGATGACGATAAGTCTGCCTTCAGAATGTTCAAATGTGTGTGAAATCTTATGGGACTTAATTGCTAAGGGCAGCAGTCCCTAAGTTTACACACTACTTAACCTAAACTATCCTAAGGACAAACACACACATCCATGCCCAAGGGAGAACTCGAACCTCCGCCGGGACCAGCCGCACAGTCCATGACTGCAGCGTCCTCGACCGCTCGGCTAATCCCGCGCGGCTCTGGCTTCAAGAAATGTATACTAATGATAAAGAATAATATGAATGTAAGACCAAGTATGGAGTTCAAATGGTTCAAATGGCTCTGAGCAAATACCTCTGAGCACTATGCGACTTAACTTCTGAGGTCATCAGTCGCCTATAACTTAGAACTAATTAAATCTAACTAACCTAAGGACATCACACACATCCATGCCCAAGGCAGGATTCGAAACTGCGACCGTAGCGGTCGCGCGGTTCCTACTGAAGCGCCTAGAACCGTTCGGCCAACCCGGCCGGCTCAAGTATGAAGTACTTGAACTAAAAACTTAGAAAGACAGAGATGTAGTCTTTCAGCGTTAGTGTGCAAACCATACAACGAAAAAGTAATGACTGAAACAAAAAAATAGTTCAGAAGCAGAATTAAAATTCAGAGCGAAAAGATAACATGCAAAGATTCATGGACGAAAAAACGACTTTAAAAGCTGAGTGGCAAAGACAAAGAGGACATTGCTGGCCAAAAGAATTCTGCTAGTATCAAATATCGGCTTCAGTCTGAAGAAGAAACTTCAGTAAATGTAATTTTGGTACACAACATCGTATGAATGTTAATCATGAATTGTGGGCGAATAACATGTGGAAACAAGGTAAGAAGAAGGTGCAAGGTGATGGAACATACGTTAAGACATCACAGAGTAACTTCCATGGTACTTGAGGCAGCTCTAGAGTGTAAAAATTGTTGGGGAATACAGAGATTGGCAAACTCGTATATTCCAAAAATGATTGTGGATGTAGTTTGCAACCGACCGTGGTGACCGAGCGGTTCTAGGCGCTCCAGTCCGGAACCGCGCGACTGCTACTGTCGCAGGCTCGAATCCTGCCTCGGGCATGGATGTGTGTGATGTCCTTAGGTTAGTTAGGTTTAAGTAGTTTTAAGTTCTAGGGGACTGATGACCTCAGATGTTAATCCCCATAGTGCTTAGAGCCATTTTAACCATTTTTTAATTTTGTAGTTTGCAGTTATTTCTCACAGACGAAGAGAAGCGAACAAGTCGACGCGAGTCTCATCAAACGTAAAAAACAAACATAGACCTTGAGGCGGTTGTGCGCTAGAAGATGTGCAGTTTTCTTTAAGTTGCCCTGGTAAGGGGCAGCAGTATGGGTATGGAAAAATCTACTACATCGCAGAACGAAAAAAGACCTAAATTACAAATCAAAATACAACATTTTTCGAAAGAACTAGCAAACAAAAGTTGGGATGAATAGTATACAGAAACCAATGTAAGTGTTAATTTCTCTGAATTATTCACATTATTTAAGTTGAACTTTGAGAAGACATTTTGAAATATATCAAAGGCAGTGTGAATGTCTCACAAAAACAAATGGATAACAGCAGAGATTAAGAAGTCCTCCCAAAGCCTTAAGTAACGACGTTTGAAGAAAAAGGATAATAATCAGCCAGAGTTCGTAAAATTCTATCAACGGTATAAAAAGCTTTATAGAAAGATGCTAACTGCTGCAAAAAAGTGATTTAATGCCTAAAATAATACAGACTGCAGAGAATAACTGAAAAACAGTCTGCGATGTTATAAGAAAGTACACAGGTAGAGACAAGCAAAGACATAATAATACATTGATAAGAGAGGGAATTTAAAGTAATAAATAATGGACACTAGCTAGCAAACTATATGAAAGAACAGTTTCCAAACATTACAGAAAATTACAACAAAAATTCCCAAAAACACCTGTAGGTAATTATTCACTAAGTACAATGACATTACTACTGACCACACAGTATGAAATCAGTAAAACAGTAAAAATGATAAAAATTAAAAGTAGTGGGTTTAAATGAAGTACCGATGTGTATACTGGAGCAATGAATGTAGATTACACAAGATCCCTTAACAAACATAATATATGAATCCTCCACATCAGAGAAATTTCGGAGTATTTAAAACATGAGACAGTTGTACCTCTGGCAAGGAAAGTTAATACAGAAGACGCAGAAAACCACCGGCCCATTTCTCTTGCGTTACCATTTTTAATAGTAGCAGACTCAGCAACGAAAAACATCGTAATGACTCACTTGAATAAATACAACCTATTAAGTGAATCACAGTTCGCTTTCTGAAGTGGTAGAAGCACAGAATCATTCATAGTAGAATTCAGTATAGTAGAACCTTAAGCTTCTGACAAGGCTGAGTGTGTCACACGGATATTTTTACATTTTTCTAAATTTTTTATGTTGTTGATTGTAAGATTCTACTATATAAGCTAGAAGAATTAAGAATAAACAGGATAGCTAATGACTGGTTCCGATAATACCTCTGTAGACTGTGCAGCAAATGCAAAATTTCTAGGATTCTCAGTGGTGTGAAAGCACAAAGGTGCTTTCTTTTAGGTACATACTACCATCTGTACACTCAATTCTTAGCTATGGCATCCTTTTCTCTGGAACAAATGCATAAAACATGAATATAATTTTCAAACTGCAGATAAGTAGTTAACCGAAAATAGAAGTCGGGCAGATTTTAAAAATCTGTTAAAAACAGTGGGGATTTTAAATTCTCTATGTGACTATATTTACCAATCAGTTGTACACATTAAAAATAAAACTGATAATTACTGCCCATACAATTCTTCCGTCCACGACAACGGAACGAACTCTAGACTGAATTTATATTTGCCAAGAAAGAAAAGAATAAACTTCTATCACAAACAGCATTTTTACCAAGGAATAAAACTTGACAGTAAATTACCAAAAGATAGTAAAGAAATTTCTAAAATAAACTTATTTAAAATGGTAGTTAAAAAGTACTGATAGGCAATACAGCCTACACCTTGAAGAATTACTTATATGACGCAGAATAAATAATTGGTCAGAAATGTAACACAATTAAATAATAATAACGATATTAAAACATCCATCATTATAAATAACACCTTCACAGTATATTTTTCCTTCATTTTTTCTTTTCTGTAAAATCTTACACCGATGTAACTATGGAAATATTTGTATCTGTGAATTACTTTATTTTCGTTGAACTTAAATTGTAATAACAGGACATAACCTGCACCCTTGTAAAAGAGAACTATAGATAAATAAAACTACCACTACCACTACTGTTACTACTACTACTGCTACTACTACTACTACAGAGTACACACGGAACCAATGCATGCAAGAAACATCTGAGCTTGCGACTCGGTTGTGTATTAACTTTTCGTACCAGTGGCTCACAGTCAAATGATATTGTTGAAGTATATCATTGTCATCTTTGAAGGTAGAACTACTTATTAATAAAATCCACAATTTTATTTCGTTGGGTTGCCATTATCAAGTGGAGTACCGCGAAAATCGTGCTTCAGTAAGTTAAAAATCGGAAGTGTATGTATGTTATCGTCATTTCTACATGTTGCATATTTAACTTTGTAGCTTCTTTTGCCGATTTCAATGTCCAGTGTGCTCTTTTTATGATTGTACGAATTACGCACAGTAATGTTATTTGCAGGAGACTTGAAAATTACACGTAGACCTGTCGAAACAGGAACCTGAGGAAATAAAAATATTTGAACACTCTACCTTGGCTACTAAAATTCATATTCATCAATAAATATCAGATCGCATCCAGCAACATGTGCAATTTATAATTTAATATTTGTTTGCTACCAAAATCCCATGTGAATGGCTAGATACACAACTGATTAACTTATCGTAGCTGCAGTTTACAATCTCTGACCACGAAAATATTAATTCATACAGGGTGACAATTACTAAGCTACACGAAATAAAACCGCCATAACTTCTGAATGGCTTGCGTTAGAACGTTCAAACTGCATGGTTGACCGCGGGGCATAATGGGAACTAGCATGCACATGCGCACGCGTCTTGATGTCGTCCATTTGCTTGTGAAAATGTCACGGTACAGCGTGCCTGAGAATATAGCGCTTGTGGAGGCCTACTATGCGAACAATAACAGCACAGCTTCGGCTCAAAGGAAGTTTGCGAGCAAGTTCAAGCTGAAGACAGCTGGTCCAAGAGTGCTAACAATGAAGAATTTGATACGGAAGTCTGAGAGAACAGGTAGTGTTCATGATGGCAGTATAGGCAGTATCGGTCGTCCAAAAAGGGTCAAAACAGCTGAAAACATCGAGAAGACACGCGCTGTCTTTCAAACCAACCTCAAGAAATCGAGCAGACGAGCTGCACAACAGGTGGGAATCAACTGGGAGACACTGCAACACATAGTTGTTGAAGACCTATATCTCTTCCCATACAAAACTCAACCCCATTGGCCATTAAACTCCAGGGCCATGGAACAGCTGCAGTGTTTCGCCAACACTATTGTCCACAGAACTGACGACCAGGACTTTGATATGAAAATGGTTTGATTTAACGACGAAACCAAGTTTCATTTGGATGGGTTCGTCAATAAGCAAAATTGTCGGATTTGTGGAACTGAGAATCCGCATTTCGTGATAGAGAAGCCTCTTGAGCCTCAACGGGTGACTCTGTGGTCTGCAATGTCCAGTCACAGAATAATTGGTGCGGTATTCCTTTATGGCATGGTGGACTACCGAACAGCATTTGAAGGTTTTGGAAGATGGTTTCATCGCGATTATCCAAAGTGATGGTGATTTCGACAAGATGTGGTTCATGCAAGATCGAGGTGGACACTACCGAAGCAACAGAGTGATATCCTGGAGGAGCACTCTGGGGACTGCATTCTGGCTCTGGGGTACCCAGAAGTCACTGGCATGGAACTCTATTAGCCGTCGTATTCTCAGGATTTGAACATATGCGACTCCTTTTTGAAGGACTATATTAAAGACAAGTCGTATAGCAACAACCTCAGAACCATTGCTGAGCTGATAACAAACATTCGGGAAGGTCATCGACAGCACTGATGTTCCGACACTCCATCGGGTCATGCACAATTTCGCTATTTGTCTGCACCACATCATCGCCAATAATGGAAGGCACATCGAACATGTCATAAACTTGCAATTTCTCCTTTCCGCCCCCCCCCCTCCTCTCACACAGACAGCGTGGTTTGGTGGTGGGAGAAAGGCGGAGGTGGGAGGTGGACTCTACCGAAGCAAGAGAGTGTTTGATGTCCTGGAGGAGCACTCTTGGGACCACATTCTGGCTCTAGGGTACCCAGAAGTCACTGGTATGGACCACTATTGGCCGTCGTATTCTCAGGATTTGAACATATGCGACTCCTTTTTGAGGGACTATATTAAAGACAAGACGTATAGCAATAACTCCAGAACCATTGCTGAGCTGATAACAAACATTTGGGAAGGTCGTCGACAGCACTGATGTTCCGACACTTCATTGCGTCATGCAGAAGTTCGCTATTTGTCTGCTCCACATCATCACCAATAATGGAAGGCATATATAACATGTCATAAACTTGCAATTTCTCCTTTTCCTCCCTTCTCTCAGTCAGACAGCTTGGTTTGGTGGTGGGAGAACTGTGCAGCCTGGCTGAGCACTATGGTTCGCGAACCAGAGCATGGGCCGGCCGGTGCGGCCGAGCGGTTCTAGGCGCTTCAGTCTGGAACCGCGCGACATCTACGGTCGCAGGTTTGAATCCTGCCTCGGGCATGATGTGTGTGATGTCTTTAGGTTAGTTAGGTTTAAGTAGTTCTAGGGGACTGATGACCTCAGATGTTAAGTCCCATAGTGCTCAGAGCCATTTGATCCAGAGCATGGCTCGCGAGACGGATTTCCCTGGTCTACAACGTACCAAAGACTCATTAAAGTCCATGGTTAGGGGGTCTGATGATCCCCTTGTCAGCTTCGCCACGCGGATGCGGTGCACCAGTTTTGGAAGATGATTTCATCCCGATTATCCAAAGTGATGCTGATTTCGACAAGATGTGGTTCATGCAAGACCGAGGTGGACCCTAGCTACGCACCTTGAGGCCGGGGTAGTAGCCGAGCCGGATGGGCAGCAGCATCAGCTGCCGCGGCAGTTCCAGCACGGCGTCGGCCGCGTCCTGCGCGGCGTCGGCCAGCCACGAGAGGCGCGCCGTCGCCCACTGTGCGGCGGACTCCAGCGGCGTCGGCTGGCCGCCGCGCCGGGGCGTCGCCTCTCCTGCTGGCGCGCCGGCCGGGCTGTGGGCAGGCGTCGCGGCTTCTGAGCTGGCGGCCAGTGGCGGAGCTGCTGACGCCAGGATCAAGACAGAGGCTGCGAGGCACCTCCAGTCTGTTCGTACTGCCATGGTGGCGCACCTACGTAGGTTACAAAATTCGATAAGAGACTAAAATTTCGTAATTCGTCTGGCTATAAGGGATGTCCTAGTTTGTACAGTGGTGTGGAGGACTTAAACATGAAAGTGGCCTTCGTGTGATGTCTCAATGTCAAGTAACATAACACGATGAAACTTGGAGCATACGCACATCTACATTCACACTCCGCAAGCCACCCAACGGTGTGTGGCGAAGGGCACTTTACGTGCCGCTGTCATTACCTGCCGGCCGGTGTGGCCGTGTGGTTGGTTGGTTGGTTGGTTGGTTGGTTTGGGGAAGGAGACCAGACAGCGTGGTCATCGGTCTCATCGGATTAGGGATGAATTGGGAAGGAAGTCGGCCGTGCCCTTTCAGAGGAACCATCCCGGCATTTGCCTGGAGTGATTGAGGGAAATCACGGAAAACCTAAATCAGGATGGCCGGACGCGGGATTGAACCATCGTCCTCCCGAATGCGAGTCCAGTGTCTAACCACTGCGCCACCCCGCTCGGTGTGGCCGTGTGGCTCTAGGCGCTTCAGTCTGGTACCACGTGACCGCTCCGATCGCAGGTTCGAATCCTGACTCGGACTTGGATGTGTGTGATGTCCTTAGGTTAGTTAGGTTTAAGTAGTTCTAAGTTCTAGGGGACTGATGACCACAGATGTTAAGTCCCATAGTGCTCAGAGCCATTTGAACCATTTTTTTTTTCATTACCTCCATTTCCTGTTCCAGTCACGTATGATTCGAGGGAAGAACGACTGCCGGAAAGCCTCCGTGGGCGCTCGAATCTCTCTAATTTAACATTCGTGATCTCCTCTGGAAGCATAAGTAGGGGGAAGCAATATATTCGATACCTCATCCAGAAACGCACCCTCTCGAAACCTGGACAGCAATCTACACCGCGATGCAGAGCGCCTCTCTTGCAGAGTCTGCCACTTGAGTTTGCTAAACATCTCAGTAACGCTACCACGCTTACCAAATAACCCTGTGACGAAACGCGCCGCTCTTCTTTGGATCTTCTCTATCACCTCTGTCAACCCGACCTGGTACCGATCCCATGTTGATGAGCAATCCTCAATTATAGCTCGAACGAGTGTTCTGTAAGCCACCTCCTTTGTTGATGGACTACATTTTCTAAGGACTCCCAATGAATGTCAACCTGGCACCCGCCTTACCAACAATTGATTTTATATGATCATTCCACTTCAAATCGTTCCGCACGCATACTCCCAGATATTTCACAGAAGTAACTGCTACCTGTGTTTGTTTCGCTATCATATAATCATACAGTAAAGGGTCCTTCTTTCTCTGTATTCGCAATACCTTACATTTGTCTATGTTAAGGGTCAGTTGCCACTCCCTGCACCAACTGCCTATCCGCTGCAGACCTTCCTGCATTTCGCTGCAATTTTATAATGCTGCAACTTCTCTGTATACTACAGCATCATACGCGAAAAGCCGCATGGAACTTCCAACACTATCTATAGAAAGAACTGCTATAGTATAATACACAGCGACAGCTCTGCCAAAGCAGAGTTACTAAACACAGCCTTCCGAAATGCCTTCACAAAAGAAGACGAAGTAAATGTTCCAGAATTCAAATCGAGAACAGCTGCCAACATGAGTAACGTAAAAGTAAATACCCTCGGAGTAGTGAAGCAACTTAAATCACTTAATAAAAGCAAGTCTTCTGGTCCAGACTGTATACCAATTAGGTTCCTTTCGAAGTATGCTGATGCATTAGCTCCATACTTAACAATCATATACAACGGTTCGCTCGACGGAAGATCCGTACCCAAAGACTGGAAAGTTATACAGGTAACACCAATATTCAAGAAAGGTGGTGGGAGTAATCCGCTGAAGTACAGGCCCATATCTTTAACGTCGATATGCAGCAGCATTTTAGAACATATATTGTGTTCGAACATTATTAATTACCTTGAAGAAAACGGTCTATTGACACACAGTCAACACGGGTTCAGAAAACATCGTTCCTGTGAAACACAACTAGCTCTTTAATCACATGAAGTATTGAGTGCTACTGGCAAGGGATTTCAGATCGATTTCGTATTTCTGGATTTCCGGGAGGCTTTTGACACTGTACCACACAAGCGGCTCGTAGTGAAATTGCGTGCTTATGGAATATTGTCTCAGTTATGTGGCTGGATTTGTTATTTCCTGTCAGATCGGTTACAGTTCATAGTAATTAATGGAAAGTCATCGAGTAAAACAGAAGTGATTTCTGGCGTTCCCAGAGGTAGTTTTATAGGCTCTTTTTTGTTCCTTATCTATATAAACGATTTGGGAGACAATCTGAGCATCCGTCTTCGGTTGTTTGCAGATAGCGCTGTTGTTTATCGACTAATAATCACAAGATCAAAACAAATTTCAAAACAATTTAGAAAAGATAACTGAACGCTGCGAAAAGTGGCAGTTGACCCTAAATAACGTAAAGTGTGAGGTCAACCACACGAGTGCTAAAAGGAACTCGTTAAACTTCGGTTACACGATAAATCAGTCTAGTCTAAAAGTCGTAAATTCAACTAAATACCTAGGTATTACAATTACGAACAACTTAAATTGGAAGGAACACATAGAAAACGTTGTGGGGAAGGCTAACCAAAGACTGCGTTTTATTGGCAGGACACTTAGAAAATGTAACAGACCTACTAAGGAGACTCCCTACGCTACGCTTCTCCGCCCTCTCTTAGAATACTGCTGCGCGGTGTGGGATCCTTATCAGGCAGGACTGACGGAGTACACCGAAAAAGTTCAAGAAAAGGTAACACGTTTTGTGTTATCGCAAAATATGGGAGAGAGTGACACAGAAATGATACAGGTTTTGGGCTGGACATCATTAAAAGAAAGGCGTTTTTCGTTGCGACGGAATCTTCTCACGAAATTCGAATCACCATCTTTCTCCTCTGAATTCGAAAATATTTTGTTGACACCAACCTACATAGTGAGTAACGATCACCACGATAAAATAAGGGAAATCAGAGCTCGTGTGGAAAGATATAGTTGTTCATTGTTCCTGCGCGCTATACGAGATTGGAATAACAGAGAATTGTGAAGGTGGTTCGATGAACCCTCTGCCAGGCACTTAAATGTGATTTGCAGAGTATCCATGTAGATGTAGATGTAGTTGCTGAAAATAACTGTCATAAATGCTTAGTGAGACTACCTGGATTGAGGCGGTTATTCAAAAAGAATAATTGTGCTGAAGTCAGCGACATTTATGTAAGTCCCTCGGCATTACAAAATGCTGAACGTGGTTCTTAGTATGGTATATGATCACCAGTGATAGAAAAGTGCGCTGTACAACGTGCTCCCATGCCGACCACAAGGTTGATATGGTGTTCTTGTGGCAGGACGTTTCATTACTCCAGCAGGGCACTTGGCAACATGTGGATGGTTGTTGTACGCGCTACAGCACGCTTCCCCAAAGCATTCCACGTGTGCTATATGCTATTTATGTCTGCAGAATGGGCACGTCACTCCATTCGCCGACTATGTTTTAATTCCAAGAGTTGGCTGTGCCGGCCGGTGTGGCCGTGCGGTTCTGGCGCTTCAGTCTGGAACCGCGTGACCGCTACGGTCGCAGGTTCGAATCCTGCCTCGGGCATGGATGTGTGTGATGTCCTTAGGTTAGTTAGGTTTAAGTAGTTCTAAGTTCTAGGGGACTGATGACCACAGATGTTAAGTCCCATATTGCTCAGAGCCAATTGAACCAATTCCAAGAGTTCCTCCATCTATTCCGTTCGATACGATCGGACACTGTCATCCAAAAACACTAAGTCAAGGTCTAACGCACACCTGAGAAGACGCACAAGGAGCGGGAGTACAATGTTACAATTATGTTAAAAGGTGAATGTACCATGTTCAAGTATAGCGTTAGTACAAAAAACTGGTTCAAATGGCTCTGAGCACTATGGGACTTAACATCTTAGGTCATGAGTCCCCTAGAACTTAGAACTACTTAAACCTAACTAACCTAAGGACATCACACACATCCATGCCCGAGGCAGGATTCGAACCTGCGACCGTAGCAGTCCCGCGGTTCTGGACTGTAGCGTCTAGAACCGCACGACCACCGTGGCCGGCGCGTTAGTACACCCAGACGACATTATGCCTCCACACACCAAAACACCTCGACGAACAACACCATACTCAACAATGTTCCCGAGTGTGTTATGTATACGCACCTCTCGCCAAATCAGAGTCTTTAAGCTCTGAACATTAGTGTAGCTTTTTCGTCTTTCCAAGCAGTCACTGTCTGTGGCCTTGTGTGGTGACTTATAACCTGGAGTAAAACTCATCTACAGGGTATTCGTAAATTCCTGTTACAAGCTTCTAGGACTAGTAGAGAGTAATGAACACATAATATCTTAATAGGAACACATGTCCAGAAATGTCATCCAACGATGCTGCATACCGTCAAAGTTACAGGCACCGGTGCCTGCAAATGTATACGTATACAAGGTGATTCGGTGATTATGTTGCAAACTTTGAAGAATGACAACTGTATCAATTTGAGGTAATGCTCCCTGGTTTGGAAAGGAACAAATCGAAAGTTACAAGCGAAAATCATTCTGATACCTTTGAATAAAAGATGTTCAAATGTTCGTGAATTCTGCTGAGGTCATCGGTCCCTGGACTGTGTGACGTAATGGGCGAGTAGTGGCGCCCTGGAAACACTTTAAGTTCAGAGTTGGCAGCCACCGCTCGGGCCCCTCGGCAAGCCGCGGCTCCTTAGCAACCGCGTGATGCTGCGCAACGGCCAGCCGGACCACGTGGTCCAGCCGACCGCGTTGCTGGGAACTCCGTGGTGACGCTGTGCCGATGGAGGAGACATGCCAGGAGTGCCAAATATGGCGGACTTTGCGAAACCATAGTGGCTGACATTTTGCTGTTCATGTGGAAATTAATAATAGCCAGAGGGGTCATGATACCTTAAGAAGAAACATGTACATTACCATTATTTGCGTGACGATTCTGATGACGTAAACAGATTTTCAATATCTTCATTAGTTTAAAGGTTTGTATCTGACTGTAAGTTATACAAGTAGCACCCAGCAACGAATTTCCAAAATCTAAACGGTTCATCCGATTTTGCTGATCGACGTGTCTTTAGAAAGCTATTGGTGTAAACCTAAATTGGTATAAATTACAGGAATGTACCTTGAATAGTACATGAGTTATTGGAGGTCAAAGTGGCCCATTACTATCGATCACGTCAGACCATAAATACTCCACAGTTACGCTAGAAAACGGTAGCAGCATGCTTATAGATATATTTATTTATCTGTGTCTTTGTTTATATCCGATATATACTATTGATGGACAAATTCGTTAAATATTTACTGTGTTTTAGAAAGCACAGAGACATTACGCTACTGGCCTACCTTCTGTTCTCTTCCTTTGATATATGTGTATTTAATGTGTTTATGTATTTAATAATGTGCATTAGAGCATGTTTATGGGCCATCCGTAGGAATATATATTTAATTTCAAGTTATTTACATGTGAATCCAGTATTTAGAATGTTTCATTATGTTTGTGAGTGTTGATTGGCTTGGAGACAGGGCGGGAGCGCTCTAGCCTATCACAACGATCGTTCAAAAAAGGACACGTGGAGAGACTGTATGGAAGTGGGGGATAACCATCGTTCCGAGAGAGCACAGAAAATTTCTGGACTGTATGCGAGAGGACACGGGAGAGTGCTGGACGTGAAGGCGCGGCGTACAGTCGCGGAAACGACTAGGAGAGTGGAGCAGTTTGCGCGTGTTTTGGGAGATAGAAATATTCCGTAGTGCCGACTTGTGCACTTGTGAGACTTCTGTGGCTTCTGCAGTGAAGACGTAGTATGCGTTTAGGAGTGAATATCTCACGATCTATGTTGTTGTTCATAACTAATTACGTGAGGTAGGAATCGATTGTTTCCCTGTTTTATTTAATTGCTGGACCATCGACACCAATAAGAGTTTTACAGCAATAGAGGGCAGTCTTAAAGGTACTTCTGCTATAGTATTCATCATTTAAAGTCTTTAAAATAGTACCTGCAGAATTTATTTAATTGCAGTCTTTCATTTATAAATGTCTACGTTACGTTCAAAATTCGCAATTGCCGATTCATAGTAACCTTCGACCATTCGTTTCATGTGCATATTCATATGGTATACTACAGACTCAGCAGTATTTTGGCTTGTAACGCGGCAGCTACGTGTCCCAGCCCCTAGACAAAGAAACCAGCCAAAACTTTTAATATTTCAACTCCGAGTCTGTGGACACTTAGTTGAGGCCCACCACACCATTATTTCATCTTATTTGAAAGCCCGCAATTTACACAACTTAAGCTGACTTATGCTAAATACAGTACACAACCATGCCCGAGGGAGGACTCGAACCTCCGGTGGGAGGGTCCGCGCAATCCGTAATATGGCGCCTCTGACTGCACGGCTTACCTCTGACAGTGGAATAACTTTACCGATAATGTTGTTGCTAATAACTTAGGGTATATAACTGTAGGGGTGGCAGTATGGGCGAAAACAAAAAAATAATGTCCCATAAACATGGTCTCTAAATTGACTACCTGAGGAGCTATGAGCTTTCAAAATGGCTCAAATGGCTCTGAGCACTACGGGACTTAACTTCTGAGGTCATCAGTCGCCTAGAACTTAGAACTGCTTAAGCCTAACTAACCTAAGGACATCACACACATCCATGCCCGAGGCAGGATTCGAACCTGTGACCGTAGCGGTCGCTCGGTTCCAGATTGTAACGCCTAGAACCACACGGCCACTCAAGGCCGGCTATGAGCTTTCGTTCATCTTCGCTAGCGTGAAACATATCTATTCCACTGAACAAGTGCTCTTAGCTCTTAACGTATACATTTTACAGCCCATGTTTACTAGACATTTATTCTTGTTTTTGTCCATTATATCACCTCTGAAAGTTTCCTAACCTACAATCTTAGTAACAACAGTACCGGTATATGTATTACAATGTCAGAGGTATCAGAACGGTTTTCGACAATAATCTTCGGTTCGTTCGTTCAGATACCGGACCCTTACCTCAAACTGATACCTTTATCCTTCTCTATCATCACTGAAGGTCCGTAACAACATCATCACGGAATCACCTTCTATATATATATAGTCCATGGATTTTCAGGCGTCGGCGCTAAAAACGTTGACGCTTTGTAGCGTCGTTGAATGGCGTTTCCTGACATGGGTTCCTGTTCAGTATATTATGTTTTCACTCTCCCCTACAAGTCCTTGAAGTCTGTAACGAGAATTTCTGAAGACCCTGCACAAAACTTTAAATAAGCAAACTACAGTTAATTACAGACCTCTTTCACCCCTTGCAGTATTTTCAGTCTTTTCTGAGAAATTTACTTGTGACAGAATAATGACTCGTTTTTCCGTTGATGACTTACTGACTGCCTCCCAGTTTATATTTCGTAACGGCTTCTGCTCCACCAAAAGTTTACAGGACTACAGAAATGAAGAGTGGTCATAGCTGAAGAAACAAAATTATCCTGTTGATATGTTATGTATTCTTGACAAAGCCTTAGACTTAGTCGTCATCAGGACACAATTATTTAAAATTGAAGTGCTATGACTCAATGTAGTTCCGCTTGTACAGTTGGAGTCTATCACAATAGAAAGAATTTACTGATTGCTTCACGTGAACAAAACCAAATTCAGAATGAGACGTGTGGAGTTCTACACGGTTCGATACTGCGTCCAAACGTATTCTTATACTGCATGTACGATCTTCCATTGACTACCTGGCAAACAGCAATGTTCGTTGAAAAATACCAAGGTATTAATGTAAATAGTAAAATAACAGCTGCATATAAACAACAGCTATTTAACATTATTTGTGGTGGTACACCTTGCCTGTTTACCATTTCTCTATCAATAGCAGCTTGAGGAAGATTATGCAGTACCATATAGCATTGGAAGTTTCTGACCCTATACTGCTTATAAGCGTGAAAACCGACTAATCAGACCTTATCGTGAGGATGTGGGTCAAGAGAATGGGCCGTACGACAGTCGTAGCAATCAGAGGAATCCATATTTGATTAATTCAAATGAATTCTGACTTTAACGTTGGCACATAAGAAAGGAAACGAATATAGGTTTATGGAAAAGAAGTTCAAAACTTTGAATATTCGTACAAATTTATTCATTCGACTTGCAGAATTGGTCTTAGTGTCATCTTGAAAGAAAAGTATCTGTTCTTTCGGACCGAACAGATACCATCTTCATATACATATATAGTTAAGACTCACCGGCCATTTGACCATCTTCTTCTGTTCGGATGCACAAACCGTGCCCGAGCTCTTACGGGTATCGGCAAAAAGCAGCGAATAATGAGTATATTGGGCAGGGGCACTATGAATATAGTGCGGGACAATAAGTTGAGAAACTGGGTCTCACGGGAGGCGTGCCAGAATCCTTGCAGTCGCACTATCCTCTGTGTCATCGGTGGCTCGGATAGAGCGTCTGCCACGTAAGCAGGAGATCCCGGGTTCGAGTCCCGGTCGGAGCACACATTTTCAGTTGTCCCCGTTGACTAATATCAACGCCTCTATGCAGCTAGGGGTATTCATTCCAATGTAAAACAGATCGAGTTTGACTGTTTGGTAAGACGTGTAGGATATTCTAAATGTCCGTTTTCTATGACCCCGACGTGACACCTGATTTTTTTTTTTCTTCTTATGGGGAATCAAGGCTACCTCGTTCGTTCCGCTCTCAGCAGCTTCTCGAACAAAGCTCATATCTAGAGTCTACCTCGCAACTGAGCACGTCAAACATGCTGTAACGAGTTTGGCAAGAAATCGATTTCGCATCAAATGTGCGTCACATAATCAACGTGTATAGGTATATGGTAAAAAACTTTATGTATTTTCCTATAAAAAGGCACCAAAACCATATCCGTAGTTTAAAAGAATATATCAACATGCTTTTTCAAAGCTATAAAGTCCTTTTGGCTACACCCTACATTACGCAATGAAGTAAGGAGTAAGGAGAGCACTAATATTCGATATCGGGTTTCACATATGTTAAAGCACCAATTAAAAATAAAAGAAAGTTATATCAAGGACGGCTGAGACGAACGTGACACAGAGGTAGTATGGTACAAGACTAGAAGATTTGCCCACTAAACATAGGCTTTAAAGTGTGTGCCTTAAAAGCTATGAACATTTGATCATCTTCACTACTGTGAAACATGTCTCTTCTAGTAAACAAGTACCAACAGCATTTTAAGGTATGTATTTTAGAGCCCATATTTACTAGCTTTTTTTCTTGTTTTGGACCATACCACCTCCTCCAAAAATATAGAAACCAAAGAGTTTGCGGTAGAAGATGTGTGTTTCACCTCTTCCACCTCTGAAAGTTTCCTACCCCAAAATCTTAGCAACAACAGTAGCGAAGCACGTACAATTATTTCACTGTCAGAGGCGTCAGGACGATTTTTGCTTATAACATGCGACTCGGTCGTTCCCGGACCATGGTCTCTTACGTCAAATTGATACATGTAGCCTTCTCCATCATCCCTGTAAGCTTGTAACATCATCACGGAGTCACCTTGACTCGTTCGTCATTCCTTTGGTTCAACAAACAATGATGAGAGAATGATTGAATGAAAGACGTCGTCAGTTCTGAAGACCGTCCTTACATTCTGTTCCGCTTCATTGTCTCCAGCTCTGAAATCTTCTGTATAAAATAATGACTAAAACTCGGTACAGGGAACATGAGGTGCAGTCACTTATTTAATCTATGCCCTGGCCATCAGTAGCAGTTTGATTTTTATAATAAAACAAGATTTCTGTTTACATATAAGTAAATTTACCGGTAACCACAAATGAATTATTCCTTTTACCTGCAGTTTCAAGAGACTTCTGGTCATAGAATTTCCATCTAGTGGAAAGATATTTCGTCCGTACCTCCTGAATATGACCATTTAGTCTTAGGTACCTTGCTCACAAATTTACCCGCATATTTTAATATGTCAGCAATCATGCGCATGAAGCATATTTTCTCATTCTTGATTCCATAGAATTATCCTTCTCTAAAATTGGTCTTGTAATTCTGGGATATACTTCTTCTGTAGCTTCTTTGGATTATGTCGCAGGTCTTAATGGTGTACTTTCATATGTTTAGTCGAACTGTTTCCATTTTATGTGTAACTGGCATAGCGTCCGCTGCTTCACTCGCGTTGACTGTATGGTTTGCTAAGATTTATTTTGTTTCCCATTAATCGAATCATTATGTTGTTCACAAACATCTTCTAAGCCTTGCGCGCTAATTAAGACCACAGAAGTATTGTCTTTCCTGAATGTATTTCTGACCACAAAGCGATTCTGGCAGTTAGAGTCGGAGGTCTTTGTGAATCGTACCTTTACAATTCTTCTGGTGATATTTCCATAGAGCATTTCATACCCTAACACACGTTTCTTTAGAATTCAAACATAAATTTTCATACATTTTTCTTCAGAAATGTTTCCATGTAAAATACGATTTCATAAAAAGTTTGCTCCTTATTACACCCCCTTAAGGCCCGTCCCGCTAGCCGCGCGGTCAGCCTGTGGATGGCTTTTAAGGCGTTTTTACATCTGCCTCCGCGAATACCGGCTGGTTACTCTTATTCCTCCTCAGTTACACTATGTCCGCGATTGATGCGCAAACACTGTTTCCACGTACGCGTACACGATAATTACTCTGCCACGCAAACATTTCGGGTTACACTCGTGTCGTATGAGAAGTCCCCGGGGGAAGGGGGCGGGGGTTTCAGTGGAGGTCAAATCGCACAACAACCCTGTGTTCGATGAGGGGCGGCGGTGGGGCGGGTGGACCGCTGTGGCCTGTTGTGGGGTTGTGAACCACTGAGGGCTACGGCGGAACGAAGTCTCTCCGACGATTCTAGGTCCCTAGTTCAATACACACAATACGCAATACACATCCCCTTAGTGGGATGAATTTCCAAAAAATACTGTCACACGTATGATTTTGATTCTAATCTAGAAGACACATAAAATTTAGTTTCAAAAATTTTTTCGTAATGAATTATTTCTATAAAAACTTCCATTTCCCATTTCACTCTTTTTTTCAAAAAGCATTGAAATACGCATATTTTTTATTTTCTAACTGAGAAGTGAAATACAAATTTTCTTAGATTTATCTAGAAACATTTTCATAGTGAAATATATTCATACAAATTTTCATGCCCTATTTAATCCCCTCGGGGGGGGGGGGGGGGGGGGGTGATTTTCCAAAAACATTGAAATATGTATTTCTTTATTTCTAATCGAGAAGTCCAATAACAGTTTCCATAGATTTTGCTTTAAAAGTGCTTTATTAGGACTTAGCCGCGCGGGATTAGCCGAGCGGTCTGGGCGCTGCAGTCATGGACTGTGCGGCTGGTCCCGGCGGAGGTTCGAGTTCTCCCTCGGCCATGGGTGTGTGTGTTTGTTCTTTGGAAAATTTAGGTTAAGTAGTGTGTAAGCTTAGGGACTGATGACCTTAGCAGTTAAGTCCCATAAGATTTCACACACGTTTGAACATTTTCATTAGGACTGAAATAATGATTTATTTTCCAAAAAAACTTGCACCTACCACTTTACACCCATACTGGTTGAATTTCCAAAAATGCTGAAGCACGTACTTTAAATTCCGGCAGAGAAACCAAATACCAATTTTTCTGGTTCTAGCTTCAAAACTGACTTAATTGTTACATATTTTCACAAAACTTTTCAATCCATACTTCACCCCCTTAGGGGTGGAATTTGGAGCAGTCCCATACTAAACGTTGCGGACAATATAACATCAACGCCCCCTCCAAGTTTCAAGTTTCTATTCTTAATCGGTTTGACTAGACAATGATGAGTCAGTGGATGAGTCAGGCTCTAATTCACCTAATTAGAGGTTCAATCCGTTCTCCATGAATCACAGTCCTTGCCGTTGGTGGGGAGGCTTGCGTACCTCAGCGAAGCAGATAGCTGTAACGTAGGTGGATTCACAATGGAGGATATCTGTTGAGAGTCCGGACAAGTGTATGGCTTCCGAAGAGGGGCAGCAGCCTCTTCAGTAGGTGCAGGGACAGCAGTCTGGATGATTAACTGACCTGGCCTTGTATCATCAACCAAAACGATCTTGCTGAGTTGGTACTTCGAAAGGCTGAAAGCAAGGGGAAACTACAGCCGTAATTTCTCCCGAGGGCTCGCAGCTCTATTTTATGGTTAAATGATGGTGGCACCGTCTTGGCTAAAATATTTCGGAGGTAAAAGAGTCCCACATTTGAAACTCCGAGCGGGGACTGTCCAGGTGGATGTCGTCATCAGGAAAAACAAAATTGCGTTCTACGGATCGAAGCGTGGAATGTTAGCTTCCTTAATGGCACAGGAAGGTTAGAAAGTTTAAGAAGGGAAATGAATAGATTGGCGTTACATATAGTGAGAATTAATGAAGTTCAGTGGCAGGAGGAATATGACTTCTGGTCAGGTGAATACAGGACTATATACACAAAATCAAGCAGTGGTATTGCTGGAGTAGGTTTAATAATGAATAAAAATATAGGAATGCAGGTAAGGTACTATGAGCAGCATAGTGAACGTACTGTTGTACCCAAGATAGACCCAAAACCAACACCTACCACAATAGTACAAGTTTATATACCAAGTAGCTCCGCAAATGATGAAGAAAAATTGGAAATTTGTGGTAAGGACTACAGGACCAAACTGCTGAGGTCCTTAGGCTTACACACTAATTAAACTAACTTACGATAAGGACAACACACACACACACTCATGCCCGAGGGAGGACTCGAACCTCCGATGGGGGTAGCCGCGCGAACCGTGGCAAGACGCCATAGATTGCACGGCCAACCCGCACAGCCGTGATGAAGAGACTGAAGAAATATATGATGAGACAAAAGAAATTATTCAGATAGTTAAGGGAGACCAAAATTTGACTGTGATGAAGGACTGGAATCCGATAGTACGAAGAGAAGGAAAAATTGTAAGTGAATATGCACAGGGAAAAATAAATGATAGAGGAAACCGCCTGATACAATTATTCACAGAGCATAATTCAATCATAACTAACACTTGACTTAAGAATCATGAAAAAAAAAGTTGTATATTTACGACAGACCTGGAGAGACCGGAATGTTTCAGACTGATTATGTAATGGTGAGATAGAGATTTCAGAACCAGATTTTAAATTGTAAGACATTTCTTGGGGCAGATGTGAATTCTGACCACAATTTATTGATTGTGAACTGTAGATTACCATTAAAGAAACTGCAAAGATGCAGAAAATTAAGAAGATGGGATAGGGGTAGGTTGAAAGAATCAGAGGCAGTTGAGAGTTTCAGAGAGAGCATTAGGCAACGATTCACTAGAACAGTTAAAAGGAATACAACAGAAGACGAATGGATACCTTTGAGAGATGGAATAATGAAGGTCACAGAAGATCAAATTGGTGAAAAGACAAATCCTAATAGAAATCGTTGGATACACAGAAGGTATTGAATTTAACCGATGGAAGGAGAAAATACAAAAATTCAGCAGATGAAGCAGGCGAAAGGGAATACAAACGTCTTAAAAATTGACATAAAGTGGAAAATGGCTAAGTAGGAATGGCTAGAGGACAACCATAAGGATATAGGACCATATTTCATTAGGGAAAATTAAACAGACATTTGGAGAAAAGAGAACTAGCTGTGTGATTATCAAGAGTTTATATGGAAAACCACACCTAAGCAAAGAAGGGAAAGCAGAAAGGTAGAAGGAGGATATGGAGGGTCTATACAAAGGAGATATACTTGAATATAATATGGAAGAGGACGTAGATGAAGATGATATGGGATATATAGAGGGAAGAATTTGACAGCGCACTTGAAGTTCTATGTCGAAACAAGGGAGTAGTCGACATTCCGTTAGAACTACTGACAGCCTTCGGAGAGCCAGACATGATAAAAGTCTTCCATTTTGTGCAAGACGTACGAGACAGGCGAAATCCCTCAGATCAGATGAAGTATCTCTCCGGTTACCCATGGTTTTTTCGCAGTTCCCTTCTTTGTACCTATGTTTCCCTTCTCAAATTCTGTGATGGTCGTTTCTAGAGATGTCCATTTCTTTTCAACTGTATTTCCAACTTAGCTATTCCTTATTGCCATACCTATAGCCTTAGAGAACTTCAACTGCATCTCGTCATTCCTTAGTACTTCCGTATACCACTTCCTTGCGTATTGATTCTTCCTGGCTAATCTCTCAAACTTCAGCCTACTCTTCATCACTACTATATTATGATCTGAGTCTATATCTGCTCCTGGGTACGATTTAGAATTCAGTATTTGGTTTCGGAATCTTTGTATGATCATGATGTAATCTAGCTGAAATCTTTCCTTATCACCCAGCCTTTTCCAAGTACACCGTCTCCTTTTGTGGTTCTCTCGGTATTACTAGCTGAAACGTGTTACAGAACTCAATTAGCCTTTCTCCTCTCTCATTCCTTGCCCCAAGCCCATATTCTCCTGTAACTTTTTCTTCTACTCCTTCCCCTACAACTGCAATCCAGTCTCCCATGACTATTAGATTTTCATCCCCTTTACATACTGTATTACCCTTTCAATATCCTCATACACTTTCTCTATCTCTTCATCTTCAGCTTGCGACGTTTGCATGCATACCTGAACTGTCGTTTTCGGTGTTGGTTTACTGTCGATTCTGATAAGAACAACCCTGTCACTGAATTGTTTACAGTAACACGCTCTCTTCCCTACCTTCCTATTCATAAAGAATTCTACTCCCTTTATACCATTTTCTGTTGCTGTTGATATTACCCCATACTCGTCTGACCAGAGCCCCTCCCGCCGAAGGATCGAGTCCTCACTCAGGCGTGTGTGTGTGTGTGTGTGTGTGTGTGTGTGTGTGTGTGTGTGTGTGTGTGTGTGTGTGTGTGTTGTTTTTAGCTTAAGTTAGTTTATGTAGTGTGTAAGTCTAGGGACTGAAATACCTAAGCAGTTTTGTCTCTCAGGAATTCACACACATTTGATCATTTTCGTCTGACCAGAAATACTTGTCTTCTTTCCACTAAACTTCACTGACCCCTACTGCATCTAGATTGAGCGATTGCATTTCCCTTTTCAGATTCTAGTTTCCCTATCAGGTTCCAGCTTCTGACATTCCATGCCCCGACTCGTAGGACGTTATCCTTTCGTATACTATTCAATCTTTTTCTCATGGTAACCTCCTCTTTGGCAGTCCCCTCCCAGAGATCCGAATGGGGGACTATTTCGGAACATGTTTTGTGCTCAAGAATTATAACGTTTTTTGAGAAAGAAAATCTCCTTTATAAAAATCAACGTAGATTCTTCTGCAATAGAAACCTTGCTAAACTCAGCTCGGACTGTTGCTCCAGGAGTCCATAGTGCTTTAGATAACGACACGCAGGTTGATGCCGAGATACTAGATTTCAGGATGGAATTTGACACCGTACGGCACTGCAGTTTAGTGAAATAAGTACGACCTTATCACGTATCGGATTAGATTTGCGACTGGATTCAATGCCTTTTTGCAGATAGAACTCAACTTGTCGTTCTTAGAGGAACAAAATCGACAGATGTAAAGGTAATTTCCGGATTAGCTCAAGGAAGTGTGATAGAACCGTTCTGTTTACAGTGTATGTAAATGGTCTAGTAGAAAGCGTCGGAAGCACCTTTAGACTGTCGGCAGAGAAGAAATTGGCAACGTCGGAAGACAGTATCGATTCGCAGAACCAGCTGCAGAGGACTGGTGAATGTTATAGGCTCTGGCACTTGATCCTAAACGTGAATCAATGTAACGTATTGTGCGTACATAGGAAGGGAAATCCACTTCTATACACCTATACTATTGATGACAAATTGCTGGAAACAGTGTCTACCGTAAAATATCCAGGAGTACCTATCCAGAGTGATCTTAAAAGGGAAAACCAAATAACACAAATACACTCCTGGAAATTGAAATAAGAACACCGTGAATTCATTGTCCCAGGAAGGGGAAACTTTATTGACACATTCCTGGGGTCAGATACATCACATGATCACACTGACAGAACCACAGGCACATAGACACAGGCAACAGAGCATGCACAATGTCGGCACTAGTACAGTGTATATCCACCTTTCGCAGCAATGCAGGCTGCTATTCTCCCATGGAGACGATCGTAGAGATGCTGGATGTAGTCCTGTGGAACGGCTTGCCATGCCATTTCCACCTGGCGCCTCAGTTGGACCAGCGTTCGTGCTGGACGTGCAGACCGCGTGAGACGACGCTTCATCCAGTCCCAAACATGCTCAATGGGGGACAGATCCGGAGATCTTGCTGGCCAGGGTAGTTGACTTACACCTTCTACAGCACGTTGGGTGGCACGGGATACATGCGGACGTGCATTGTCCTGTTGGAACAGCAAGTTCCCTTGCCGGTCTAGGAATGGTAGAACGATGGGTTCGATGACGGTTTGGATGTACCGTGCACTATTCAGTGTCCCCTCGACGATCACCAGTGGTGTACGGCCAGTGTAGGAGATCGCTCCCCACACCATGATGCCGGGTGTTGGCCCTGTGTGCCTCGGTCGTATGCAGTCCTGATTGTGGCGCTCACCTGCACGGCGCCAAACACGCATACGACCATCATTGGCACCAAGGCAGAAGCGACTCTCATCGCTGAAGACGACACGTCTCCATTCGTCCCTCCATTCACGCCTGTCGCGACACCACTGGAGGCGGGCTGCACGATGATGGGGCGTGAGCGGAAGACGGCCTAACGGTGTGCGGGACCGTAGCCCAGCTTCATGGAGACGGTTGCGAATGGTCCTCGCCGATACCCCAGGAGCAACAGTGTCCCTAATTTGCTGGGAAGTGGCGGTGCGGTCCCCTACGGCACTGCGTAGGATCCTACGGTCTTGGCGTGCATCCGTGCGTCGCTGCGGTCCGGTCCCAGGTCGACGGGCACGTGCACCTTCCGCCGACCACTGGCGACAACATCGATGTACTGTGGAGACCTCACGCCCCACGTGTTGAGCAATTCGGCGGTACGTCCACCCGGCCTCCCGCATGCCCACTATACGCCCTCGCTCAAAGTCCGTCAACTGCACATACGGTTCACGTCCACGCTGTCGCGGCATGCTACCAGTGTTGAAGACTGCGATGGAGCTCCGTATGCCACGGCAAACTGGCTGACACTGACGGCGGCGGTGCACAAATGCTGCGCAGCTAGCGCCATTCGACGGCCAACACCGCGGTTCCTGGTGTGTCCGCTGTGCCGTGCGTGTGATCATTGCTTGTACAGCCCTCTCGCAGTGTCCGGAGCAAGTATGGTGGGTCTGACACACCGGTGTCAATGTGTTCTTTTTTCCATTTCCAGGAGTGTAGTAGCTACAGCAGACACCGGACTGAGAATCGTAGGAAGAATCTTAAGGAAATATAACATATAAATCATCTAAGAAGAAAGTGGCTTACAAGGAGCTCGTTCGTCCGATTCGTGAGTACTTTTCTTCAATCTGGGATACTTATCAAGCTTTATTTTTTGGGTCATCAATCTTCTGACTGGTGTGATGCTGCCCGCCACGAATTCCTTTCCTGTGCCAACCTCTTCATCTCAGAGTAGCACTTGCAACCTACGCCCTTGCTGGGTATATTCCAATCCCTGTCTTCCTCCATAGCTTTTGCTCTCTACAACTCACTCTATACCAAGGAAGTCTTTCCCTCATGTCTTAACAGATGTCCTATCATCCTGTCCGTTCTCCTTATCATTGTTTTCCACACATTCGTTTCCTCTCCGAATCTGCGCAGAACCTCCTCATTCCTTACTTTATCAGTCCACCTAATTTTAAACATTCGCCTGTAGTACCACGTCTCAAATGCTTCGATTCTCTTCCGTTCCGGATTTCCCACAGTCTATGTTTCATTACCATACAGTGCTGTACTCCAGATGTACATTCTCAGAAATTTCTTTCTCAAATTAAGGTCGATATTTGATATTAGTAGACTTCTCTTGGCCAGATATGCCCTTTTTGTCATTGCTAGTCTGATTTTGAGCTCCTCCTTGCTCCGTCCATCATTGGTTATTTTACTGCCTACTTAGCCGAATTCCTTAACTTCATCTACTTCGGGACCATCATTCCTGATGTTAAGTTTTTCGCTGTTCTCATTTCTGCTACCTCTTATTACTTTCGTGTTTCTTCGGTTTACTCTCAATGAATGTTCTGTACTTAATAAATTTTTCATTTCGTTCAGCAGATCTTGTAATGCTTCTTCACTTTCGCTCATGATAGCAATTTTTATTTCCATCATTGCTTCTTCGATGTACATATTGAACAGTAGGGGCGAAAGACCACAGCCCTTTTATGAAGTAGGATTAATAAAATAGATAGAGAAAATCCAAAGAAGAGCGGTGCGTTTCGTCACGGGTTTCTTTGGTCGGCGCGAGAACGTTACAGAGATGCCCAAAAAACGTCAGTGGCAGACGGTACAAGAGTTAAAAGAGAGGCGTTGTGCATTACGGAGAGGTTCATTATCGAAATTTCGAGAGAGCATTTTCCGGTAAGATTAGGACAACATATTACTTTCCGCTACACATATCTCGCGAAACGACCTTTGCGCCATTCGCATGTGGAACAGTCAAAGGGACATCAGGTAGTGGTGCCGGACAGCGGTAGCTGGCAGGTGGAGTACGATGTAGATGTAGATACAGAAATGAGTTTCTTATGGAATGTTAAAGGATATACGAGGATGAGTAGAATTCGAAATGAAGAGCTTAGGAAAAACTAAATACGGAATCTGCACATAAAAAAATAAATAAATAATAGACCAAGATGGACCGATCACCTACAAAGACTGGAAAATTGCCAATTCAGGGATGGATTCCATGTCGCGGGGAAAAAGAGACCAAGAACAACACAGGCCACGCTGCAACCAACTGTGAACCTGAAACAGGGAAGGACGCTTAATCCATGAAGTGCAAAAGAAGAGGAAGGAAATGATGATGATGATAAAACGCTCACAGCAGAGTTGCGTTATTAGCGAGAGAACATCACGGAAGTGCTGAAAAAGCTTGAGCGAAAGGTGATACAAGAAATCTTACATCTCTCACGGAAATGTCATCTGTTAAAATTCCAAGAGCTTGCATTCCGAGACGAGTCGGGAAACGTACTACTTTCTCTCATATAAGACTTGTGTAATGACCGCGACGATAAAATCACATAAATTGGGCCTGTAATTATAACAATACTCGTTGTTCTCGCGCACTTTCCGCAGAAGTTGTGTTTCCTCTGATAAACACGTAATGACTTGCGGAGTGCAAATAGATTTTTTAAGCCATTTTGGATCAGTTTTTAACGTCCCATCGGCAACAAGGCCATTAGAGATGGAGCACAACTTATAAGTGGAGGAGAGGATGGGCGATAAGACACACCGTTCTCAAAGAAACTTTTAGGGATATCAAACGAAATCTAAACCTTGGATGTCCGAAAGGGAATTTAAGCCGCCAACTTTCCGACTGCCAAAATCTTAATCTCCCTAATTAATTTTCATGCAGTTTAACGCGAAACCTCGGCTCTTCCAAATACAAAATAATTTACCATTTAAACTCAGTTATGTCCATACAAATGAAAAAGGATGTACCTTTGTATGTGTGTATCTTCCACACCTCCTTCTAAAGCACTGGACAGGTTTTAACCAAACTTGATACACATATCGTTTGCTGTCTGTAAAAAATCGCTGTGACGGTAAGAACCAACCGTCCATCAAAGGGTTGGGTGGTAAAAAGCTGTATAGCCCAAGCCGAGAAAATATCCATGTGTTAGTTATCTAGTATTTGAGAATCTGAGCATTTGCGACTAACTTTACGAAACTTTTTCTCTCAGACGACCATGACCTCGACAAAATGATTAAAGGCTGTCGCTGACTACGTTTTATCTGTTAGTGCTGTGAAACTGTCACATGAAGCATGGCGTTTTAATTTATTACTTGTTTACTACAGAATGCATTTGTGACACATTTTTCAAACAGTATTCGCACTATCAGCCTCCTGTCGGTGAATGTGGAATGTGGTAACGTAGAGAGAGAAGAGAGCCTGAGGTGATGCAGAGACATAGGGAGGCAGTAATGTACAGAGAGAGGGGAGAGGAGAAGTGGACAGGGAAAGGAAAGAGGAAAAGGTGGACAGTGAGAGAAGGGGAGAAAGAGCCAGGCAGAGAGATGGGTGGAGGAAGAGATGAGTAGACAGAGATGGAGGAGGGAATGGACAGAGAAAGGGAAGAGCAGAACAGGAAGAGGGGATAAGAGGAGATAGATAGGGAAGGGGAGGAGATGAGAGGGGAAGGAGAAGATGGACAGAGAGGGCGGAGGAGGAGATTGACAAAGAGAGGGGGTTAGCAGATGGACAGAGAGGGAGGATGGGAAGATTGACAGAAAGACGGGAGGAAGAAATACACAGAAAGAGGAGCAGGTGGAGATTGCCTGAGGGTGGGGGGGGGGGAGAGGAGGAGGACAGAGAGAGGGGGTTGGTGAAGAAAGGAGGGGAGAGAATTGGGTAAACAGAGAGGGGATGGGTAGAAAGAAGGGGACGAGGAGGATCTGTAAAGAGAGAGACGGAAGGAGGAGACTGACAGAGAGAGAGAAGACAAGGTGGACAGAGAGAGGTGGAAGGATAAGATGGACAGAGAGAACAGGCAGGAGGGGATGGACTAATAGGAGACTAGAGTAAATAAATACTGGAGCTACTTGGGTTTCTCAGCTAGCCATTTATATTTTGATATATATTACTGAAGGGTTTTTCTAGGGGTAGCGTCTTTGACTTGTAATTAAGACATCTCTGTACCAGGCTCGATCCCAGCCAAAATTTAATTGTTCAGTAAAAATTATGAGCTATGGCGTCCAAAGACTTCCAGCATAAGAAGTCACCCTCGTTGTGCCAAGGTCTTGTTAAAGAAGGCGGAGGAGCTGACAGAGGTTCAGGGCACTCTCTAGCCCTCGGTGTGGGAAATTGCTCCTAAAAGGCGAAAGAATCAGCAGTAATCAACGGCATGAGGATGCAGAAGGAAGTGAAGACTCATAATGTGTATTCACAGGACATGTGACTTATAGTTGAGAAGTGTCATGATGATGTCTCCATTGGCAAAAGATTCCAGGTTAGACTTCCATTCCGATCTTCAGGGGGGGGGGGGGAGGGGTCTACCAAGGGGGAAGTGACTATGAGAAAAAAACTGAATGACGAACGAAGGGATAACATTATACATGTCTTAGCTTGGTATGTCAGAAGTCTGAACGTAGCAGGGAAACTAGAAATGTGATTTTCTCCATTATAAATTATTCTGGGAAAGCTTGCGACAGTGAAAATAATGCGTTTGTTCATAAATACCTTCTATGCTAGCAGTCACGATTTTCTTTTAGTCATATATTACGCAAGGTGTTTCGGGAAATAATTCCCATTTTCATGTGTGTTTTCTCTTTGGACTACGCCATTTTTACTTAAAGTTTTCGATGTGTGATGTCCAGCTTTGTTTTGTTGACTTTACTGTAATATATAAAAACGTATAAAGTAACCACAGTCAGCAAAACAATGCACAACCTCACGTAACAATGGTATAGCACAAAGAGAAAAATACTTGAAAATAGTAATTAATTCACGCAATTTGTCGTGTAAAATAAAAATAAATGAAAATCATTACTGGTAGCAGGAAACGTATTTACGAACATACCTACCGCCACGCCATGTACTTCTCTCCTGTGCCAACCTTTTTATCTCAGTGTAGCAAATGCACCCTAAGTCCTCAATTATTTGCTGGATGTATTCAAGTCTCTGTCTATCTCTACAGCTTTTGCCCTCTACAGCTCCCTCTAGAACCATGGAAGTTAGCCCCTCTCCCCCCCCCCCACCCGAAGGCATATCAGATGTCCTATCACCTTGTAGCTTCTTCTTGTCATTGTTTTCCATATGTTCCTTTCCTGGACGATTCTGCGGAGAGCCTTCTCATTCCTTACCTTACCGGTCTACCTAATTTTCAACATTCGTCTGAAGCACCACATTTCAAAGTATTCGATTGTCTTCTGTTCTGGTTTTCCTACGGTCCATGTCTCACTGCTGTACAATGCTGCACTCCAAATGTACAATCTTAGAATTTTCTCTCTCACGTTAACACCTATGGTTGATACCAGCAGACTTCTCTTGGCCAGCAATGCTTTTTCGCCAGTGCTAGTCTGCTCTTGCTCCATCCATAATAGGTTATTTTGCTACCTTGGTAGCAGAATTCCTTATCTTCGTCTTCTTCGTGATCTCCAACTGTAATGTTAAGTTTTTCGATTTACTCATTTCTGCCACTTTTCGTTATCTTGGTCTTTATTCGATTTATTGTCAATCCATATTCTGTCGTCACTAGACCGTTCACTCCGTTCAGCACATCCTGCAGTTATTCTTAACTTTCAGTGAAGATACCAACGTCATCAGCGAATCTTACCATAGATATCCTTTCAAAATTAATTTTAATCCCATTCTTGAACCCTTCTTTTATTACTCTCATTGCTTCTTTGACGCATAGATTGAACAGTAGGGTGAAAGACCGCGTCCTTATTAATCCGAGCACTTCTTTCTTGGTCTTCCAGACTTATTGTCCCCCTCCTGGTTCTCGTACATGTTTAATATTACCCACCTTTCCCTAAAGCGTACCCCTGTCTTTTTCAGTATTTCGAATATCTTGCACCATTTTACAACGTCGAATGCTTTTTTCAGATCGATAAATCCAATGAATGTGTCTTGATTTTTCTTCAGTCTTGTTTCCATTATCAACTATAACGTCAGAATCGCCTCCCTGGTGCCTTTACCTTTCCTAAAGACAAACTGATCGTCATCTAACACTTCCTCAATTTCCTTTTCCGTTCTTCTGTATATTATTCTTGATGGCAATTTGCGCGCACGAACTGTTAAGCTGATTGTGCGATAATTCTTACACTTGTCGGCTCTTTCTATCTTCGGAAATGTGTGGATGATGTTTTTCCGGAACTCTGACAGTATACAGCCAGTCTCATACATTCGACACACCAACGTGAATATTCGTTTTGTTGCAGCTTCCTCCAACGACGTTAGAAATTGTGATGAAATGTTATCTACCCTTCTGCCTTATTTAATCTGAAGTTCTCCAAAGTTCTTCTAAATTCTGACTCTAATAGTGGATCCCCTGTCAGCTCTTGTTTCGTCTTGTATCAAAGCATCAGATAAGTGCTCCCCCTCAAAGAGGTATTCTGTGTACCCTTTCCACCTCTCCGCTCTCTCCTATGCATTTAACAGTGGAATTCCCACTGAACTCTTAAAGTTACCGCTCTTGCTTTTAGGTTCACCGCAGGCTGTTTTGACTTCTTATATGATGAATCCGTCCTTGTGACAATCATTTCTTTTAGGATGTCTTTTTTGCCTTAGCTTTCCTGCACTTTTATTTCGTTTCTAAGTGATTTGTATTTCTGTATTCCCGAATTTCCTTGAAAATTTTCGTACTTCCTTCTTTTAGCAGTCAGCTGAAGTACTTCATCTCTTATCCATGGTTTCTTCGCTATTATCTTCCTTGTTCCTACTGTTTTCGTTCCAAATTCTGTGGTTGCATTCTGTAGAGGTGCCCATTCCTCTTCAACTGTACTGCCTATTGAGCTATTCAACATCACAGTGTCTGTAGCCTCAGGGAACTTCAAACATACCTCTTAATTTCTGAGTCTATAATTGCTCCTGGCTGTGCGTAATAATCCAGTATCTGATTTCGGAACCTCTGCCTGACCACGATGTAATCTATCGGAAATCTTCCCGAATCTCCTGGCCATTTCCAAGTATACTTACTCCTCCTGTGATTCTTGAACAGAGTATTTCTGTTACTTATATTTATTGCAGAACTCAATTAGTCTTTCTCCTCTCTCGTTTCTACTATGAAGCCCACATTGTCCTGTAACCCTTTCTTCTACTCCTTCTACTCCCTCCCTTACAATCGCGTTCCAATCCCCCATGACTATAAGATTTTCATCTCTGTTTAAGTACTGTCATTTTCAAGCGACCGCTTTCATGTCTGCGTAAGTGAAAAAGTTTATCATTCTCTCATATATACGAGCGCGCGTTCTCATAGATCAGCCCTACGCCAGCTTTGAAGATCCCACACTTCTCATCCCGCGTCGTCCGTCACTGCTTCCAGAATCTGAATATCTGCGCGAGAAGCCTGCCTAATTTCCCAGTGGCATGGCGCTGTATCTTCCTAGTAGGGTAAACTAGAAATTGTACCGATTTTTAAATTATACTATTAACATATCTAGCAAACTACCTGCTTAGTAGCCAAAATGTGTATTGGGTTGTACGTATCTGTTGTCGAGGGCATTCGACAGACCGTCGATATTTATTGCCTACTGTAGTTCAAATTTATTTTGTGCTTTGGAGGAAGTAAATATCTGCCTGCGAAGCAAGCATGTAACTATAGTTACTCAGTGATAATTTAGGATAAAAATTTAAAATCACTCTAGCATCAGAGCAGTAAATAGTTATAAATTGTACCACCACCCTTCACATAAGTTGTGCGAGTACAGTTAGGCATAATTTTCATTATACATACTTTAATATCTGATTTGATCTAATAATTGATCTGATAGTTTTACTGCTGTAACTTAAGCTAGAGATAATGCTGTAATCATGCTTTGCCGGACTCCACACACTACTCATAAACTACAGCCACTAGACGTTGCATTTTTTTAAGTCACTTGCAGCTTATTACAACCAGCCAGCCGCCAAATGCCTTCGCACTAACCCTGATAACAATACCAGCCACACAAGGATTGTTTAACTATTAGAAGTGTCATATGGCAGGGCTATGACCGTATGAATGCAATCAGTGACTTCTACAAAACTAGAATCTGTCCATTGGGTCCACACGTTTATCAGAAATCAGACTTCGAAGTGATTAAATTCAAATCATAGTCAGAAGGTAGAAATGAGGGAGAGGAAATGAGAAAACAGACAAGTCAAAAACTCCCGGGAAAATCAAGACAAACTGATAGAAAGTATGCTCTACTGGCTCTTTCAACTCCACAAAACAAATCTTTAGTATGGGTGAGTCAATAGGAACACAAGGAACCTCTCCTATTGCAGCCCTACATATAAGAATAAGAAGCAGAGCAACGTCATCTGCTGTTGAGATCACCGGAAGTCCTTGCAACAGACTCCTCCTTCACAAATCATCTGAGAAAAACTAAAGTACATCTAACAAAACTAAAACTGGCAACACGTCTTCAAGCTGATTCTGCAAGAAATGCGAAGTTGAGCAGGACGAAGAAATGACTGATTTCTTCACACGTTGTGTATTGTTCCATACCCAGGTGTACGAAACTTGAGTGCGAAGAAAAATGTATTCTATTGTTATAGCCGCAAATCTGAATGAGTACCTGATGTTGAAACCGTTCAGTGTAAGTCCAGAAATAGCCAATATTTTATACAGTAAACATGTATTGAGGATCCAAATTTGCTTGCTAATGTCTTAAAAATTAAAATAAATATTGGTCATACCAAATTTCTGTGTTTCTTGCTGTAATTGGGAATATTTTATTGGTACGATTTATAACACCAATAGTGCAATTTAGAAGAGCTGCCTATAAACATTAACACTTTACACCTCTTCACCTCTTGCGTTACTTCTTTCACCCTCTTAATCCCGAGCGTCACAAATTCGTATCATATCAAAACGACCCTAACAAATGGAAGGTGAATCATCTTTGAGTACCTCTGACAATAGGTGCAGATTCTACACGAAAGTGCCAATGTCTCTGACATGTGCTTCTGGCTCCTGAGCGGTTCGGATATTTCTGTAACGACTTCCTGTTTGCGCCTTTGTTCGCAACTCACGCACTAAAAGTTATCGTCATTATTTGGACAATTACAGCACAATACAGAGGTAATTTCAGTTCTGAAAATTATTTTCTTCTTCTGTACTATCCTTGAGGTGACATAAATCACATTTTGATGTAACAAATTAGTTTTTGTACAAGTTTCAAGTAGTTCTTATGAACATTCAACCTCAAAACTGTTTTTGGTGATTATATTATTTCACTATTATTGCGATGTAGAGATTCTTCTGAATTATTAATACTTCGAAGCATTTATTTCACTAGCGATATATCCCTGCGGTTTTACGCTCTACAAAATGCAAATGGAGCATTCAAAGCTCGCATACGAACAGTCACACATTACAAAGTACGCCATAATAAACAAAATGATCCACTAGAATTTAACTCCGGAATGACAGAACACTCTACAAGCAAAAGAAGACATGATGAATAATGAGACAGACAGGCCAGAACAGAAGCAGAACTACTATGCAAGAAGCATCAGGGTCTAACAAAAGCCGGCTCCAGAGACCTCTACCAGTGCTGTTGCCGTACATCACTGGCCTCGGGTTAGACACACAAGGAAAATATGTAAAAGACCGAATTGTACAGACAGCATTCATGTGTACTAAGTGTAACGTACCTAAACAAGAGAATAAACTGTTTCCTAGAAATTCACGAATAAGGCTATAGTGCGTTATACATACGAGGGGCGTTTGTAAAGCCCGTGCAAAGTCCGAGAGATGGCACCATCGGCGCGTATCGAGGTCATGTTTAGTTAGTAGCATCATTTGAAAGAACTCACACCAAGTTTCAGCCGTATTGGTCTATTTCTTTGTGTTTGGCATTCGTGGGAACCAAGGAAGTTGAGTGATTGTCAAAAAATGAAAAAGAAAGAATTTCGTGTGGTGAGTAAACATTCGTTTATGAAAGGCAAAACGCCTCGGGAGACTAAAGAGAAGCGTGATAAACATTACGGTGACTCTGCACCTTCGATTAGAACAGTTTATAAGTGGTTTCAAAATTTTCCGAGTGGCCATATGGGCACAAGTGATGCTGAACGCCCTGTGGAGGTTACGACTCCAGAAATCATTGATAAAATCCATGATATGGTGATGGATGACAAAAGAGTTAAGGTGCGTGAGACTGCTAGTGCTGTGGGCATCTCGAATGAAGGGGTACATAATATTTTGCATAAACATTTGGACATGAGAAAGCTAACCGCAAGATGAGTTCCGAGATTGCTCACGCTTGAGCGAAAACGGAATCATATGAAGTGTTGCAGCTGTTCAGGAAGAATCTGCAGGACTTTAAGCGTCGTTTCGTCACTGTGGATGAAACATGGATACATTACTATAAACTGAGACCAAACAACAATCTAAACATTGGGTTACCAAGGGAGAATCTGCACCAAAAAAGGCGAAATTCATTCTTTTGGCCGGAAAGGTTATGGCGACTGTCTTTTGCGATTCGCAAGGGATAATCCTCATCAACCATCTGGAAAATGGTAAAACAATTACAGGTGAATATTATTCGTCGTTATTGGACCGTTTGAAAACCGAGCTGCAAGAAAAACACAGGCTAATGGACAGCAAAAGAAGTCCTTTTCCATCACGACAATGCACTAGCACACACCTCAGCAGTTGTAGTCACAAAATTAATGGAAATAGGATTCCAACACGTTTCACATCCCCCTTATTCTCCAGACTTGACTCCCTTGGACTATTATTTGTTCCCCAACCTGAAGAAATGGCTGGCGGGACAAAGATTTTATTCAAACGACGAGGTGATTGCAGCAACTAATAGCTATTTTGCAGGCTTGGACAATTCCTATTATTCGGAAGGGAACAACAAATTAGAACAGAGTTGGTCAAAGGGTATAAGTCTAAAAGGAGACTATGTCGAAAAATGAAAAATGTTTACCCCAAACACGTAAGTAGTTTCTACACTCCTGGAAATTGAAATAAGAACACCGCATGCCCACTATACGCCCTCGCTCAAAGTCCGTCAACTGCACATACGGTTCACGTCCACGCTGTCGCGGCATGCTACCAGTGTTAAAGACTGCGATGGAGCTCCGTATGCCACGGCAAACTGGCTGACACTGACGGCGGCGTGCACAAATGCTGCGCAGCTAGCGCCATTCGACGGCCGACACCGCGGTTCCTGGTGTGTCCGCTGTACCGTGCGTGTGATCATTGCTTGTACAGCCATCTCGCAGTGTCCGGAGCAAGTATGGTGGGTCTGACACACCGGTGTCAATGTGTTCTTTTTTCCATTTCCAGGAGTGTATTTTTGCACGGACTTTTCGAACGCCACTTGCAAATATTCATGATATATGTCAACATGTACTTTTCATTTTTAATCAAGTAAGTTCAATAAATAGACCATAAAATGTCAAATAAACCTTTTTACTTAATCAAGTGTTGTAAGTGCTCAACTTCTAAAAAGCCTGTTTTCGAAGATATATGATATACTTAACCGTACCTCTTTGGTGTAACGTATCTTAGTTTTGACCTCATGTACTCTATAACACTTCATTATTGGTTACAAAATGTAGCTTTTTGTTACTTTTTTTTTTCAAGCAGAAATTTATTCATGTTTCAAACGAGTAAATTTAATAAATTTATTTTCGACACTTTCGGCATATGTTTCTGATAGAGTGGGCTACGCGTTATTACAGTGTCCAGTCATATTAATGTGATCACCTGTTAGAAGTCCGAATAACCACGTTAAGCAGCGCGAGACGTGCAGAAAAACAATGACCTTCTGGAAGCTACTGACATGGTTGGGAAGCCATGCTGAATCCAATGTCTAGAGCAACTGTGCTACGTTTCTCGGTTGACGGTCCATGGCGCAAGCAGCTCGATCAACCAACCGTCGACTGGGTTTATATCCGGTGATGTTGGTGGCCAGGAGAATACGGTAAGATCATCCTGGTGCTCTTCGAAGCGCGCAAGAACACTAGGAGCGTCACCCGTGTCATCAATGGCCCGTGGTGCACAACAGTTGCTCCGGCTCAGGGTTCAGCTACCGCCATTTTGCCATGTTTGGTATTCTCTGGCCGCGGCGGCATCGAGTAATACCAGTCTGTGGCTGGATGGCTGGAAAGGTGGCGGTGTGTATGCCTGTAATTCAGTGGTATGCAAACATGTTACGTGGAAGAAAAGCATTGCTTTTCGTAATTGCAGTGATGATATATTGAGGAGGCAAGGAGTAATTAGTCGCCCTCTTCGACGAGACGTATAAGACATTCACCAAGGTGCCACAAAATTCGCGACGTCTGTCAACTATGCATCGGCCTGATAATTTACGAAGAAGTTTGTTGCAAAGTGCAGCGCACCTATGATTTTTATATCATATCTTGACTTTAAAAGTAATTCCGATGAAAATGGAGTTCCTCTTCTAACATTTCTTCTCAGAACCTGTTGTGAGAAAAGAAGTAACTGTTGTGAGGTGCTGTTTTACAGGGGTGTCCATTACTTAGTTCACATAGTGTATTTTTTTCTAGGAATATCAGTAAAAGCTACTGCAATTAAACAGAAATCCTTTGCCCGCTGCACAGTACCTCTCTCCGTAGCAGCAGTGTTGTGTTATACATGACTAGTAGTGTAAAGTGAATGCGTGTGTGCATGAATTTATTATTATTATTATTATTATTATTATTATTATTACTTGCCATGTAATTATATATTTCCACGTTGTTATGTTTTGTAGTACAAGTTTCCATTTATCACGTCAGCAAGAATCAATTTTTCGTTTTCTTTAAAAAATTCATATTTCAGAATTCTGCACACACATAAAAGTATGATTCTTCCTTTGGTGTATTCTTGCGGCATTTTCATTTTATAATACAGCATTGGGTAGTCCGGCTCTCTCGAGGTTCCAACATTGAGCTAATCACGATCATTAAATAGTAAATTACGACGGTTGCGTTATACGTTATTCGAGAGTGGAGCGAAAGAGAAATATAGAGGCGGACCGAAATATACAGCAATAAATACTGACTTACTCGACACAGAAGGCGGAATTATTTATTATTTCGTGATTCCATTGACGCGTTATCTTATCTTTCAGAAACAGAGATATTACATAAATGATAAGCGTACTTGGGTATTGTTCAGTTTCCTGCAACAACTCCTCATTCGTGTGTGCTGTCATTCAGTGTACAAGGAACTTCAGCTAAAAGTGGCCACAGTCCACAGGACGGAAAGGAAAAGAGACGACCCTAGGGGAGAGAACAATCATCTTGCACATGCATGAACAAAATAAGACACGTCAAGGCATTGGAGAAGCTGTTCACAGAAATCTCTCCACTGTGTGGGGTTCACATAACACGATAAAACGAGAAATACCTTAGTGAATCACCCTAAGACAAGTGCTCCGCCAAAATTTACTTCTAAGGATAATAGACAAATACTGAGAATGGTGAAACACAGCCTCTGAATAACAGTGCAGAAATTCGAGCACTTCTGAAAGAACGTCTTGGGAACGTCGTTAGTGGCCGAGCGGTTCTAGGCGCTACAGTCTGGAACCGCGCGACCGCTACGGTCGCAGGTTCGAATCCTGCCTCGGGCATGGATGTGTGTGCTGTCCTTAGGTAAGTTAGGTTTAAGTAATTCTAAGGTCTAGGAGACTGATGACCTCAGCAGTTAAAGTCCCATAGTGCTCAGAGCCATTTGAACCATTTTTGGTAAGGTCGTTAATGAAAGAATAGTACTCGGTACAATTCCCCAAGACAATGAAGAAAGCCGTATGTACATAAAGTAAAGGAGGACAAGTGTTTAGTATTTTCCAGTGAGTAAGTAACGAAGAAAAATGAGTTTTGGGATCGTGTATCATGGTCATATGAAAGCAAGTTCAATATACACCGAAGTGATGGCCGATTAAAGGTGTGGAACCAGAAGAATACTGCATGGGATCCAAAAAATATGGAAGTTAAGGTCAAACAAGGTGGCGGCAGCGTAGTGGTATGCTAGTTTATGCAGTCAACTGGTGCGGGTGAGCTAGCTATTATTGATGGCAATATGGAAAAAAAAATATAGTACAAGAACATTTCTACAGAAGCGATCAAAAAGCTAAATGTTGGAAATTATTATAATTTCCAACAAGACAACGATCCTATCATACCTTAGAAGCTGCTAGGTTATGAATGGGCTAAACACACTACGTGGTCTCAAAACCAACGCCACCTCATTCATCCGACCTGAACCCGATCGAGAACACCTGATATGAAATGGGAGATAGGATCAGGAACCACGACAACACAAGTAAAACGTGATTGATAGTCATTATTCCGCAGGAATGCAGTAATACCGACTCGGACGTAACCAGCAAGCACGCATATTCTGTGCCAGGAAGTTTGGCAGCAATTATTCGTAGGAAAGGCATGACATACAAATATTAGAATGTTTCGAGTGTTTGAATACTCACGTCCAACTGTAAGAAAAACATTTTCTGATTTTCATTACGAAATTGAAGTCATGTTCAATTTAAGTAAATACAAACGAAATGCAGATGTGTTAGAAGCAGAGAAGAATATTATTTATTTTACTGTGTATGTTTGGTAGTTAAAAGTTCTCTTCTAGCTGTCTACAGGTGACATTTGAGTACTTCCGTCAGCCTCTGTAGTCTGAAAGGGCCAATGACTTAACTGTGATTACTTATGAATACATTGTTACAAAGGGATGTGAATTGGCAATATGCAGTCTTAATGCATATAAGCAAACCCACTACAGATGAAACTGAAACACACAATTGAGGAATCAAATATATACTAAAAGTCTGGCATTTACAAAATACTATGTAATGACTGTGAGAAACAGCATATTGGCCAAATTGGCCGTAACTTCCTAACACGTTTGAAGGAGCATACTACTGTTACTGCAAGTACCAAATCAATATTTGGTCAACATCTTGATGGATACAAGCATTCTGACGGCTGCATTTCTAACAATTTGATAATATTACATACTGTGCCAAAAGGATTACTGCTAAATACTTTAGAAGAAATTGAAATCTATTCACTTCGCAAAAGTAATCCGTTATCTGTTTTAAACGAACAACTTGAATTCAAAGAAAAACATTTCTTTGAGCTTTTCGACGATCTGCTTTAGAATGTTCACTCTTCTGTCCTTCGTTTTTAGAATTATTAAGACCTTTAGAAAATTTTTATCTTTACTTTGTAATTTTATGTCGCCAAACAATATTTTATGACCGACTATCTGTTTTTAGAATGTTTGCTTATATGATTTAACACTGCATATTGCTAATTCACATCCCTTTATTTTTGACACTACGGTTCATAGTATCATAATTTTTAATTCCTTCCATTTCCATTATTTTTATTTGTTTATAAGACTGGCATGCAACATAAGACATAACAATGCCTTTTAAAAATTGTCATATGTAAGAAAAAGAAATCTACATATGAACTTCATAGACAATATTTCATAAATATGCACAACTACTGTGCCCTCTCGATTTTTTCCCTTAGTATTGATCTGTAAGAATTACTATGTAATCTATGTACATGGCAGTCTCTTATTACACCAGTAAATCGTATCTGTGCAGCATGTACTATACGTGTCAGTTAACGATTATTGCAGCCTACTCACTGACAATCCTTTCAATAAAGACATGTTGCTGCTCAATAGTACATCGTCTGACGTGACAGTTTTTGCCATTCCACTTTCGCAACAACTTCGTTAGAAAGAAGCCTGCTGCCACATGTTGCACTGGCGTTTATCCACACCGTGGCAACCACTAGTCTGACTATGAACTTTACAACAACTTCAGTGGAAAGAAGCCTGCTGCCACATCTTTGGAACGGCGTCCAACTTCACCATGGCAACCGGTGGTTCCAAACGTTTCACTAATAGGCCTTGAGAGGGCAACCCATATACTGTCAAAACGAAGTTCATTTATCCTGTATGCATAAATATTTTTAACGCTTCTTAATTGACAATAGCTGTTAAATAAAATAAGTTTAGTGTGTGTTTATTTTCCTTTCTTGACAATGTTCTTTTAACTAGGAAATTTTACATTATTATTCGACCTATAACCCATTGGTTAGTAATGACATCATTCCGTCAGAAGTGAGCGGAGCCTCCATTATATATATATATATAGTAAGACGTGCACTGGTTTCTCCAGTAGTGATTCTCCAGCAGAAGGAGATCCTTACTCATTGGTAATTCATCGTTTTATAACTTTATAACTTTATGTATTTTCTTGAATGTATGTAGCCCTCTAATTAAAGCTTTGTATACGAATTGTAGGTCTGAAGATGACCACCGTAGTGGTCGAAACCGGTCACCGTAATAAATAAATTTTGCTCAAGACTTAACTGTGAACCGCGGAGTAATCATGTAGATGTCCGCACGGTCGTTTACAAGTTGATGCTCCCCCTATAATCGAGGTGTACCACCAGAGGGAGGGCGACCGGCGATCCTCACGAGTACAGCAGCGGTGCAGTCACTCACCTGGCGGTCTGGCAGCGCTCTCGCCGGCTCCCGCGGATGCTCTGCGCCGACCGGCCGCTCCTGGCGTGCAACTGCGTCCTACTTCTAGCACCCGGTCCCGTGTTTTCACCTTTCTCCTTCGCCGGCGAATGTGCTGTTTTTCTCGCCACTCTCTTATCCTCTGTTACTGCATCTCCGCCGTTCAAACGAGAGCCGCCTACTAATCGCAGTAGTGCCGTACACAAGAGAGCTTTTCCTTTCAGAAACAAATGCTGCAGATTTCAAACTTAAGACCGCCGTCAAACACATACGACAGTCTATAGCAACACTCATTATTGATATTTCATACATGTTTCATACATGCAACCTAACAACGACATATATGCTGAGGATAACCAGACGTTTCTAAGAACCAGCAACAGCCCGAAGTACACTCATGCTCATAAATTAAGGATAATTGCTGAATGTGGTGCCCCACAACGTGGCACTACACAAAACTAGCGCTAATAGCATAGGCACATAGGGAACACACACGACACAGATCTGCAAGTCCACGGTATTGGTGATAAGTTGAGAAAACCGTACCTAAACACATGTGCTACAAAACGCCACTGTTTCCTGCTCATGCACCCCGACATCAATATGGGATATGATCACCATGCACACGTACACAGGCCGCACAACGGGTTGGCATACTCTGGATCAAGTGGTCGAGCAGCTGCTGAGGTATAGCCTCCCAATCTTGCACCAGTGCCTGTCGGAGTTCTTGAAGTGTCCTAGTGGTTTGAAGACGTGCAGCGATACGTCGACCGAGAGCATACCAGACGTGCTCGATGCGGTTTAGGTCTGTAGAACAGGCAGGCCACTCCATTCGCCTGATATCTTCTGTTTCAAGGTACTCCTCCACGATGGCAGCTCGGTGGGGCAGTGCGTTATCATCCATCAGGAGGAAGGTGGGACCCACCGCACCCCTGAAAAGGCGTACATATCGGTGCAAAATGACGTCCCAATACACCTGACCTGTTACAGTTCCTCTGTCAAAGACATGTAGGGGTGAACGTGCACCAATCATAATCCCACCCCACACCACCAAGTCACGACCTCTATACAGATCCTTTTCAAGGACATTAAGGGGTTGGTATCTGGTTCCTGGTTCACGCCAGATAAAACCCGGCGAGAATCACTGTTCAGACTATACCTGGACTCGTCCGTGAACATAACCTGGAACTATTGTTCCAATGACCATGTACTGTGTTCTTGACACCAGGCTTTACGGGCTCTCCTGTGTCTAGGTGTCAGTGGAATGCACCTTACAGGACTCTGGGCGAAAAGACCATGTCTGTTCAGTCGTCTGTAGACTGTGTGTCTGGAGCCAACTGTTCCAGTGGCTGCGGTAAGTTCCCGAGCAGAGCTACCTGCAGTACTCCGTAGCCGTCTGCGGGCACTGATTGTGAGATATCGGTCTTCTTGTGGTGTTGTACACTCTGGACGTCCCGTACTGTAGCGCCTGGACACGTTTTCTGTCTGCTGGAATCGTTGCCATAATCTTGAGATCACACTTCGTGGGACACAGAGGGCCCGTGCTATGACCCGATGTGTTTGACCAGCCTCCAGTCGCCCTAGTATTCTATCCCTCTTAACGTCATCAGTGTGTGTTCTTTCAGCCATTTTCAACACACAGTCACCATTAGCACGTCTGAAAACGTCTGCACACTTACTCGCTGCACCTTACTCTGACATGCACCACACACCTCTGCGTATGTGGACTGCTGCCAGGACGACCGTGCGACGACCGCAGGTCAAATGCACCGCATGGACATACCCTGAGGTGTTTTAAACCAGGAAACCGCCCTCCAGAGCGTTGTTTCACTATGTATCAGCATTACCCTTAATTTATGAACATGTCTGTATATTACTGCTGCTGTCTCAGGAAAGAGCGACGACTTTTGCCCTGTATCCGGATGGACTCAAAACTAGGTCTTAATCTAAACGCTAAGAAGTTACATGCCATTCTCCTGTCATACCGAAAGTTCACCAAGAGATATTTTCGTGATATACAGGTGCCCTATCAAAAAGAGTAAAAAATCTCGGACGTCTAAATTGAGAAAAAGAAATGGTTGCTGCAGGCAGAAAATCTTTCTCTTGCCTACATGCAACTCAAAAGTTGAGGCAAACATTTTCTTCTACTACTACACTTTGTGGATTAGCCTGTGAGCCTTTCCCGTCTTCACAAACTGTCTGTCCATCTCTCCTCAGGTCATCCAACATTTCCTCTTCCTGTTGGTTTGTAAGCTAACGTCGCTTTGAGAATCCGTTTACGGTCCAGTATTTGTGCGTGTTCGTACCGGATATTGCTGTATTTGGTTAAACTGCTTTCAACCAGATCAACTTTCAGTTCTTACAGCGTTTACTTATAGTGTGTTCTTCTGTAGGTTTTTTTTCTTTTTAGAAATTTCACTTATGCACTTCGTTTTAAACCTGATGTTCTTATCGTAGCTACCCTGCATTCACTCCCATCACGAAGAGCTGGAAGATACATACAGTTTTGTATAATTTTACTCTAGTTTCTTGTCAGGTTTCATTCGTGAATAAATTTTGAATGATTTCTCGTACGTTTCCAAATTTAGCCAGTTTTAAGTATAGATGTTTGTTACTGTCTTGGGCAATCAGAAACGTCGAATTAGTGAAAGATGTCACTTTTTCTACAGTCCAGTTATCCACAACTATTTTGAATCGTACCTCACCTTTGTCCCAGAAAGTCATCATTTTAGTCTCAGTTTTAAAATCTCAACATCGTATTCTTTAGAAACGGAATTTAAGTGGTTTAATGCACGTTGAAACTAGTCTTCCTTTTCTTGCATCTGCATAAATTAAAACATTTAACGTGTTATTTTTTGATGTTTTAATGCCTTTTTGTATGTGTTCTGTCCAATTTAGGATAATGTCATTCATATGAATATAAAAAACACTATGTGTTTTTAGGAACCCTTGTCGTACTCTTCATTTACTAAAATTTCTTTTGTTTCACCCACATTTGTTATAATTTTTCATTTATGTGTAATCTTCTTACAACCTTTAGTAGTCTGATTTCCATTATAGTTCTGATTTTGTTTCTGTTCACATTGTCAATTGCATTAACCAAACCTATAAATGCTACGTCCCTTTGTACGTTCTCGTCTTTTCTCTATTACTTGTTAGAGAGTAAATACATTGTCTGCATTTGATCAATCTTTTCTAAATCCTGTCTGTTCTTCAGCAATGAAAATTTTCGAAATTGTTGTTAAGTCAATTTTTCATTATTTTGCAATGAAACTGACATTTTTTGCACATAGGTATTACTTCTGCTGGTTTTCACGACTGAGGTATTTCACTTTTCTGCCAGCAGTGGTTGAATATGTTTATGAACCTTTTCTTTAGCATCATACTTCCATATTTTTATAATTCTGCTCTTATTTTATCGGTCCCAGTTGTTTTTCCATTTACAATTTCTTTTACGGACAAAAATAGTTCAACTTCAAACTAAAATTAGGCCTGTCTTCAGTTCTGCCAAATCATTCCTATTGTGATGAAGTTCAGCACGGTATAAAAAATGAATATTGTATATGATTTGACCTAGCTATGAATAATGGCATAAGGTAAGCGTGTGGTAACATTCGCTTGTTTCAGTACGTCAGTTTTCCTGTATTCAGTTAAGCTTATCTTCTGTTTACTTTATCAGGTTCTCAGTTGTTAGTGCACTCCTTGCCTCACACCACACTTTAAATGCCTGTCATTATTCCATAATTGAAGTACTAGATATACGCAAGCCCTTTGGCCGTATCTTTGCATAACACATTCTCCACCTCCTTTTCCATTTCATACATACGACTGTACGGCACTTATTGCACAGGCTACGTTTTTCTTAGATCAATCATCCTACACATCTATTCTTTTCTGCATTAGGGAATAGCAAACGAATCACTTGGAACCATGTCTGATGAAATTGATGCTTGAGGAGTTATTTTAGAAAGGTAACTCGTGAATTTTCACCACGCTATCTGATAAGAAGTATCTGGACACCTATTATTGGACATTAATAAGTGATGGGCAACATAGTGATGCTGGACGGTGTGGTCTCAATGTCGACGTACCAACTCATCCCAAAGGTGTAGCATTGGGTTCTGGTCGGGACTATGGGGGGGACCGTCCACGAACCATCGTCTTACATATGGTGCTTTGTGACACGGGCCATTCTCATGTTGATACAAATATCCGTTTTCACCGAACTGATTTTCTAATATATACATACACAATGGCATAAAATTTGTTCATATCCTTCCTTTATTAAGCGAAATAACGGGACCACGCCCAAACCACGAAAAAAAATCCACCCGTAACATCACCTCCTCCATACTCCACCGCTGGCATTACACCTGATAGCAGGTAACATCCCCAGGCATTCACCAATCCGAGACACTTCCTCCGGATTCCCACAGGTGTAGTGTGAACATCCAGATCACTCGTTTTCAGTAGTCCACTGGTAAGAGATGTCATTTTCTGCACCACCTAAAGCATCTCTTGGAACTGACCACAGAAATACGTACTGTATGAGGAGTTACTTAACAATTACACCCCATTCTTTATAACTCCCTACGCACAGTCATTGTGCTACCTGTGTCGCTGGTAGAACTTTGACTTAGAAGTAATTTCTCCCACTGATTTCTTTCGAATTTTTACAGCGATCCTCCGCTATGCTAGACAGTCCCTGTCCATCAGTATACGAGGTCTGCTTGATCCTGGTTTAGATGTGGTTCCTTCTTTCGATTTCCACTTTACAGTCTTAATCCCCAATATCGACTTTGGTAGCTCTAGAAAGGTTGAAATCTCCGTGATGAATTTGTTATGCAGGTAACATCCAGTGTCTGGTGATATTTCAGAGTGACTCAGCTCTCCCGACCAACTCATTCTGATGTTACGACTTCCCTAGTGACAACACAATACTCCCCGCCAGCTTTTATATTGGCGGGCTTGCCTATCATCACGTTTAGAGGTCAGTTCCAACACTAGTTGTGTTAAAAATAAAGATTTACTGGAAGGATACTTTTAATATACATTTTCAGGGGAAAAAAGAATGCGCCACGAAGGAATTATTAGAATCGGACGGGAATCAGTAGATGCGATTTACCTCTACAGACAGGCAAATGATTACAATTTCAGAAAAATTGGTTGATTTGTTTGTTTTTTTCAAGAGAAAGACTTTCACAAACTGAGCAAATCACTAAAGTGTTCGTCCAGCTGTCCAGCTCTGGCCCTTTAAAACCAGTTATTCGGCTTGACATTGATTTATAAAGTTGTTCGATGCTCTCCTGATGGATGTAGTACCAAATTCTGTCCAACTGGCGCATTAGATATTCAAAATCCCAAGAGCACTGCCCATAATGCTCACAACATTCTCAGCTGGGGGAGATGCCGAGGCCGCGCTGGCCGATGTAGAGTTTTGCAAGCACGAAGACAAGCTTTTGGAAAAAAAATTACATTTTATTTGCAGACACTGTGACTGACTTATAAACAGGTGTGTATATATATAAATACAGGGTGGTCCATTGATAGTGACTGAGCCAAATATCTCACGAAATAAGCATCAAACGAAAAAACTACTAAGAACGAAACTCGTCTAGCTTGAAGGGGGAAACCAGATGGCGCTATGGCTGGCCCGCTAGATGGCGCTGCCATAGGTCAAACTGATATCAACTGCGTTTTTTTTTAAATAGGAACCCCCATTTTTATTACATATTCGTGTAGTACGTAAAGAAATATGAATGTTTTAGTTGGACCACTTTTTTCGCTTTGTGATACATGGCGCTGTAATAGTCACAAACGTATAAGTGCGTCGTATCACGTAACATTTCGTCAGTGTGGACGGCATTTGCTTCGTGATACATTACCCGTGTTAAAATGGACCGTTTACCAATTCCGGAAAAGATCGATATCGTGTTTATGTATGGCTATTGCGATCAAAACGCCCAACGGGCGAGTGCTATGTATGCTGCTCGGTATCCTGGACATCAACCAAGTGTCCAGACCGTTCGCCGGATAGTTACGTTATTTAAGGAAACCGGAAGTGTTCAGCCACATCTGAAACGTCAATCACGACCTGCAACAAATGATGATGCCCAAGCAGGTGTTTTAGCTGCTGTCGCGGCTAATCCACACATCAGTAGCAGACAAACTGCGCGAGAATCGGGAATCTCGAAAACGTCGGTGTTGAGAATGTTACATCAACATCGATTGCACCGGTACCATATTTCTATGCACCAGTAATTGCATGGTAACGACTCTGAACGTCGTGTACAGCTCTTCCACTGGGCATAAGAGAAATTACGGGATGACGACAGATTTTTTGCACGCGTTCTATTTAACGACGCAGCGTCATTCACCAACAGCGGTAACGTAAACCGGCATAATATGCACTATTGGGCAACGGAAAATCCACGATGGCTGCGACAAGTAGAACATTAGCGACCTTGGTGTGTTAATGTATGGTGCGGCATTATGGGAGGAAGGATAATTCCCCCCCCCCCCCCCATTTTATTGATGGCAATCTAAGTGGTGCAATGTATGCTGACTTCCTACGTAATGTTCTACCGATGTTACTACAAGATGATTCACTGCATGACAGAATGGCGCTGTACGTCCAACATAATGGATGTCCGGCACATAACTCGCGTGCGGTTGGAGCGGTATTGAATAGCATATGTCATGACAGGTGGATTGGTCGTCGAAGCACCATATCATGGCCCGCGTGTTCACCGGATCTAACGTCCCCGGATTCCTTTCTGTGGGGAAAGTTGAAAGATATTTGCTATCGTGATCCACCGATAACGCCTGACAACATGCGTCAGCGCATTGTCAATGCATGTGCGAACATTACGGAAGGCGAACTACTCGCTGTTTAGAGGAATGTGGTTACACGTATTACCAAATGCATTGAGGTTGACGGACATCATTTTGAGCATTTATTGCATTAATGTGGTATTTACAGGTAATCACGCTGTAACAGCATGCGTTCTCAGACACAATAAGTTCACAAAGGTACATATATCACATTGGAACAACCGAAATAAAATGTTCATACGTACCTACGTTCTGTAGTTTAATTTAGAAAAACCTACCTGTTACCAGCTGTTCGTCTAAAATTGTGAGCCATATGTTTGTGACAGCGCCATCCTCCACAAAGCGAAAAAAGTGGCCCAACTAAAACACTCATATTTCTTTACGTACTAAACGAATATATAATAAAAAATGGGGGTTCCTATTTAAAAAAAACGCAGTTGATATCCGTTTGCCCTATGGCAGCCCCATCTAGCGAGCGAACCATAGCTCTATCTGGTTTCCCCCTTGAAGCTAGACAATTATCGATTTTTTTAGTTTTTCCGTTTGACGCTTATTTCGTAAGATATTTGGCCCGGTCACGATCAGTGGACCACCCTATATATATATATTCGCACTCACATACTTATGATACAATCACAACAGGTTTCCACCTTCAAAGGCCGTCTTCAGGTGCTATGGGCAGCATTTGATGAAGAAGTGTTTCCGGCCGGGGTGGCCGAGCGATTCTAGGCACTACAGTCTGGAACCGCGCGACCGCTCCGGTCGCAGGATCCAATCCTGCTTTGGGCATGGATGTGTGTGATGTCCTTATGTTAGTTAGGTTTACGTAGTTCTAAGTTCTAGGGGACTGATGACCCCAGAAGTTAATCCCATAGTGCTCAGAGCCATTTGAACCATTTTTTGAAGAAGTGTACAGTTGACAACGCATCAGCACTTGTTCTACATCTACATTTATACTCCACAAGCCACCCAACGGTGTGTGGCGGAGGGCACTTTACGTGCCACTGTCATTACCTCCCTTTCCTGTTCCAGTCGCGTATGGTTCGCGAGGAGAACGACTGTCTGAAAGCCTCCGTGCGCGCTCTAATCTCTCTAATTTTGCATTCGTGATCTCCCCGGGAGGTATAAGTAGGGGGAAGCAATATATTCGATACCTCATCCAGAAACGCACCCTCTCGAAACCTGGCGAGCAAGCTACACCGCGATGCAGAGCGCCTCTCTTGCAGAGTCTGCCACTTGAGTTTGTTAAACATCTCCGTAACGCTATCACGGTTACCAAATAACCCTGTGACAAAACGCGCCGCTCTTCTTTGGATCTTCTCTATCTCCTCCGTCAACCCGATCTGGTACGGATCCCACACTGATGAGCAATACTCAAGTATAAGTCGAACGAGTGTTTTGTAAGCCACCTCCTTTGTTGATGGACTTCATTTTCTAAGGACTTTCCCAATGAATCTCAACCTGGTACCCACCTTACCAACAATTAATTTTATATGATCATTCCACTTCAAATCGTTCCGCACGCATACTCCCAGATATTTTACAGAAGTAACTGCTACCAGTGTTTGTTCCGCTATCATATAATCATACAATAAAGGATCCTCCTTTCTATGTATTCGCAATACATTACATTTGTCTATGTTAGGGGTCAGTTGCCACTCCCTGCACCAAGTGCCTATCCGCTGCAGGTCTTCCTGCATTTCGCTACAATTTTCTAATGCTGCAACTTCTCTGTATACTACAGCATCATCCGCGAAAAGCCGCATGGAACTTCCGACACTATCTACTAGGTCATTTATATATATTGTGAAAAGCAATGGTCCCATAACACTCCCCTGTGGCACGCCAGAGGTTACTTTCAACTACATCTACATTTATACTCCGCAAGCCACCCAACGGTGTGTGGCGAAGGGCACTTTACGTGCCACTGTCAATTATCTCCCTTTCCTGCTCCAGTCGCGTATGGTTCGCGGGAAGTACGACTGTCTGAAAGCCTCTGTGCGCGCTCTAATCTCTCTAATTTTACATTCGTGATCTCCTCGGGAGGTATAAGTAGGGGGAAGCAATATATTCGATACCTCATCCAGAAACGCACCCTCTCGAAACCTGGCAAGCAAGCTACACCGCGATGCAGAGCGCCTCTCTTGCAGAGTCTGCCACTTGAGCTTGTTAAACATCTCCGTAACGCTATCACGGTTACCAAATAACCCTGTGACGAAACGCGCCGCTCTTCTTTGGATCTTCTCTATCTCCTCCGTCAACCCGATCTGGTACGGATCCCACACTGATAAGCAAGTATACGTCGAACGAGTGTTTTGTAAGCCACCTCCTTTGTTGATGGACTACATTTTCTAAGGACTCTCCCAATGAATCTCAACCTGGTACCCGCCTTACCAACAATTAATTTTATATGATCATTCCACTTCAAATCGTTCCGCACGCATACTCCCAGATATTTTACAGAAGTAACTGCTACCAGTGTTTGTTCCGCTATCATATAATCATACAATAAAGGATCCTTCTTTCTATGTATTCGCAATAGATTACATTTGTCTATGTTAAGGGTCAGTTGCCACTCCCTGCACCAAGTGCCTATCCGCTGCAGATCTTCCTGCATTTCGCTACAATTTTCTAATGCTGCAACTTCTCTGTATACTACAGCATCATCCGCGAAAAGCCGCATGGAACTTCCGACACTATCTACTAGGTCATTTATATATATTGTGAAAAGAAATGGTCCCGTAACACTCCCCTGTGGCACGCCAGAGGTTACTTTAATGTCTGTAGAGGTCTCTCCGTTGATAACAACATGCTGTGTTCTGTTTGCTAAAAACTCTTCAATCCAGCCACACAGCTGGTCTGATATTCCGTAGGCTCTTACTTTGTTTATCAGGCGACAGTGCGGAACTGTATCGAACGCCTTCCGGAAGTCAAGAAAAATAGCATCTACCTGGGAGCCTGTATCTAATATTTTCTGGGTCTCATGAACAAATAAAGCGAGTTGGGTTTCACACGATCGCTGTTTCCGGAATCCATGTTGATTCCTACATAGTAGATTCTGAGTTTCCAAAAACGACATGATACTCGAGCAAAACACATGTTCTAAAATTCTACAACAGATCGACGTCAGATATATAGGTCTATAGTTTTGCGCATCTGCTCGACGCCCCTTCTTGAAGACTGGGACTACCTGTGCTCTTTTCCAATCATTTGGAACCTTCCGTTCCTCTAGAGACTTGCGGTACACGGCTGTTAGAAGGGGGGCAAGTTCTTTCGCGTACTCTGTGTAGAATCGAATTGGTATCCCGTCAGGTCCAGTGGACTTTCCTCTGTTGAGTGACTCCAGTTGCTTTTCTATTCCTTGGACACTTATTTCGATGTCAGCCATTTTTTCGTTGGTGCGAGGATTTAGAGAAGGAACTGCAGTGCGGTCTTCCTCTGTGAAACAGCTTTGGAAAAAGGTGTTTAGTATTTCAGCTTTACGCTTGTCATCCTCTGTTTCAATGCCATCATCATCCCGGAGGGTCTGGACATGATGTTTCGAGCCACTTACTGATTTAACGTAAGACCAGAACTTCCTAGGATTTTCTGTCAAGTCAGTACCTAGTATTTTACTTTCGAATTCACTGAACGCTTCACGCATAGCCCTCCTTACGCTAACTTTGACGTCGTTTAGCTTCTGTTTGTCTGAGAGGTTTTGGCTGCGTTTAAACTTGGAGTGAAGCTCTCTTTGCTTTCGCAGTAGTTTCCTAACTTTGTTGTTGTACCACGGTGGGTTTTTCCCGTCCCTCACAGTTTTACTCGGCACGTACCTGTCTAAAACGCATTTTACGATTGCCTTGAACTTTTTCCATAAACACTCAACATTGTCAGTGTCGGACCAGAAATTTTCGTTTTGATCTGTTAGGTAGTCTGAAATCTGCCTCCTATTACTCTTGCTAAACAGATAAACCTTCCTCCCTTTTTTTTATATTCCTATTAACTTCCATATTCAGGGATGCTGCAACGGCCTTATGATCACTGATTCCCTGTTCTGCACTTACAGAGTCGAAAAGTTCGGGCCTGTTTGTTATCAGTAGGTCCAAGATGTTATCTCCACGAGTCGGTTCTCTGTTTAATTGCTCGAGGTAATTTTCGGATAGTGCACTCAGTATAATGTCACTCGATGCTCTGTCCCTACCACCCGTCCTAAACATCTGAGTGTCCCAGTCTATATCTGGTAAATTGAAATCTCCACCTAAGACCATAACATGCTGAGAAAATTTATGCGAAATGTATTCCAAATTTTCTCTCAGTTGTTCTGCCACTAATGCTGCTGAGTCGGGGGGTCGGTAAAAGGAGCCAATTATTAACCTAGCTCGGTTGTTGAGTGTAACCTCCACCCATAATAATTCACAGGAACTATCCACTTCTACTTCACTACAGGATAAACTACTACTAACAGCGACGAACACTCCACCACCGGTTGCATGCAATCTATCCTTTCTAAACACCGTCTGTGCCTTTGTAAAAATTTCGGCAGAATTTATCTCTGGCTTCAGCCAGCTTTCTGTACCTATAACGATTTCAGCTTCGGTGCTTTCTATCAGCGCTTGAAGTTCCGGTACTTTACCAACGCAGCTTCGACAGTTTACAATTACAATACCTATTGCTGCTTGGTCCCCGCATGTCCTGACTTTGCCCCGCACCCGTTGAGGCTGTTGCCCTTTCTGCACTTGCCCGAGGCCATCTAACCTAAAAAACCGCCCAGCCCACGCCACACAACCCCTGCTACCCGTGTAGCCGCTTGTTGCGTGTAGTGGACTCCTGACCTATCCAGCGGAACCCGAAACCCCACCACCCTATGGCGCAAGTCGAGGAATCTGCAGCCCACACGGTCGCAGAACCGTCTCAGCCTCTGATTCAGACCCTCCACTCGGCTCTGTACCAAAGGTCCGCAGTCAGTCCTGTCGACGATGCTGCAGATGGTGAGCTCTGCTTTCATCCCGCTAGCGAGACTGGCAGTCTTCACCAAATCAGATAGCCGCCGGAAGCCAGAGAGGATTTCCTCCGATCCATAGCGACACACATCATTGGTGCCGACATGAGCGACCACCTGCAGATGGGAGCACCCTGTGCCCTTCATGGCATCCGGAAGGACCCTTTCCACATCTGGAATGACTCCCCCCGGTATGCACACGGAGTGCACTTTGGTTTTCTTCCCCTCCCTTGCTGCCATATCCCTAAGGGGCCCCATTACGCGCCTAACGTCTGTAGACGTCTCTCCATTGATAACAACATGCTGTGTTCTGTTTGCTAAAAACTCTTCAGTCCAGTCACACAGCTGGTCTGATATTCCGTAGGCTCTTACTTTGTTTATCAGGCGACAGTGCGGAACTGTATCGAACGCTTTCCGGAAGTCAAGAAAAATAGCATCTACCTGGGAGTCTGTATCTAATATTTTCTGGGTCTCATGAACAAATAAAGCGAGTTGGGTCTCACACGATCGATGTTTCCGGAACCCATGTTGATTCCTACAAAGTAGATTCTGGGTTTCCAAAAACGACATGATACTCGAGCAAAAAACATGTTCTAAAACTCTACAACAGATACGACGTCAGAGATATAGATCTATAGTTTTGCGCATCTGCTCGACGACCCTTCTTGAAGACTGGGACTACCTGTGCTCTTTTCCAATCATTTGGAACCTTACGTTCCTCTAGAGACTTGCGGTACACGGCTGATAGAAGGGGGACAAGCTCTTTCGCGTACTCTGTGTAGAATCGAATTGGTATCCCGTCAGGTCCAGTGGACTTTCCTCTGTTGAGTGATTCCAGTTGCTTTTCTATTCCTTGGACACTTATTTCGATGTCGGCCATTTTTTCGTTTGTGCGAGGATTTAGAGAAGGAACTGCAGTGCGGTCTTCCTCTGTGAAACAGCTTTGGAAAAAGGTGTTTAGTATTTCAGCTTTACGCGTGTCATCCTCTGTTTCAATGCCTTCATCATCCCGGAGTGTCTGGATATGCTGTTTCGAGCCACTTACTGATTTAACGTAAGACCGGAACTTCCTAGGATTTTCTGTCAAGTCGGTACATAGAATTTTACTTTCGAATTCACTGAACGCTTCTCGCATAGCCCTCCTTACGCTAACTTTGACATCGTTTAGCTTCTGTTTGTCTGAGAGGTTTTGGCTGCGTTTAAACTTGGAGTGAAGCTCTCTTTGCTTTCGCAGTAGTTTCCTAACTTTGTTGTTGTAACACGGTGGGTTGTTCATCAGATGCCATCAGTAGCATCTAAGGATAGCCTTTGAAGACCGAAAACGTGTCATGATTGATTGTGCGAAAATTAACTAATACTTTATGAGAAGAGAGCAGCAGAAACTCTCACCAAGTGCAGCTGTACATTATTTTGTGAATTGCAGGCCCAAAACGGCTTGCCATTAAGGACAAGAAGGCGGGGCGTAGAATATCGGCGAAGTAAAGCTGTGCCGCAAGGGTGCTGCGGACAACGAACAGTAGGGTCCTGCTGTGAAAAGGAATGGCAATCCAATCACTCCTGGTTGTCGGGCGGTATGACAGGCGACTGTCAGGTTGGTTCCCAACGCTGCCCGGGACGTCTCACTAACTGGAGTAGAATTGTCTTCAGTTATGCGTCCGACTTCGAATAAAGCCACGATGTGTCTGGAGACGCCCCAGACAGCGCTGTGACAGCAACCTGTCCATCGCCCGGCAAGGGGTCGAAAACCGTGACATATGGTCTCGGGTGTCATTTCTTTTCGTAGTAGGACCCCTTTGGCTTTTATCTGTCACATCCTTACAGCACAGCGGTACGTCATCGCCCCGTCTTGTTGCCCTTCATCCTGGGCTTACATTTCAGCACGATAATGCCCGCACTGGTACTGCGACAGTGTCTACTGCTTATCTTCACGCTTGCCAAACCTTATCTTGTCCATCAAGGTCGTCGAATCTCTCACCAACAGAGAATTTTTGAAGCAGTATGGGCTGCGGCCTCCAACCAGCTGCTCGAGAGTGTAACGATAAAATGCGCCAATTGGACAGAATTTGCACTATAGATATAGTGCAACATAATATAGTCCAAATATATAGATATATTTGCACTATAGGACCTCCTACAACGCCATCATTCAATGCCATGCTAAACAATTGCTTGCATAGGACCAGGGACGGACCAACGCGTGACTGACTTGCTCAATTTGTGAAACACTTCCTCTTGAATAAATCGTCCAATATTCCTGAAATTGTAATCATTTGATTATCTGTAAATGTACAGCACATTCACGGATTTCCGTCCCATTCCAATAATTCCTGCCTCGTGTGTTCTCTAATTAATTTATTTAATTAAGTGTATAAATGCGTTACGAAAGATATTTGTTATACAGGTTGGTCAGAAACAATCTGAAAAGTTTGTAAGGCTGTTGCGTGGTAAGTCGCGCTGAGAAATAACTGTTACCAAAGAAACTGATACGTTGCTCTGTTTCAGAATTAATTAGGACTCAAGTTAGCTGTGAAGCCGTTGCGCCTGCAAATTCAGGCGGCCCGCCAGAGTCGGTGTTGTCAATCTAAAACCTAGCCAGAGTCCGATACAACGATTCTACATGGGGCAGTAAAAAGGATCGAACCTGAGCTAAAGGCTGAGCAGTCCCTTGCGCTAACAGGTACGCCAAAAGACCATCTGACTCTAATTGGATCTGGTGGGCCACTTGAATTTGTGTGCGCAGGGGACCGAACAGCCAAATTCAATGTTAACTAACACGAAAACGGTGCAATATATCGAACTTTTTTCTCAGTTATTTCTCAGTACAGGCTTGCCTGAAACACTCTCACAAGCTTTTCAGACTGTTTCTGACCATCCTGAATACGACTATCAAATATATTTTTCAGTATTGTTCTTCTGTCAGCGATTATTTCCAACTAAGCTTAGCAGAGGAAGATATAGGTGTTTGAAGAAACAGCAGCACTTTACGACACGTGCTTGTTTTGCTAAATTGTTGCTGTCAAAGTTATGATTATTATCAATTACGCTGAGTGAGCGGGTATGTGGAAAGAATACATTGAATGCCTCTATGAGGGGGAAGATTTGTCTGATGGGACAGAAGAAGAAGCAGAAGAAGCAGGAGAGATTGGGATCCAGTATTAGAATCACAATTTAAAAGAGCTTTGGATAAAATAAGGCAAAAGGGATAGCTAACATTCCAACAGAATTTCTTAAAGTGGCAACAAAATGACTATTCACGTTGGTGTGTAGAATGTATGAGTCTGGCGACATACTATCTGACTTTCGGAAAAGCATCACCCATACAATTCCGAAGACGGCAAGAGCTGACAAGTGGGAGAATTACCGCACAATCAGCTTAACAGCTCATGCATCCATGTTGCTGATAATAATATACAGAAGAATGGAAAAGAAAATTTAGGATGCGTTAGATAACGACCAGTTTGGCTTTAGTAAATGTGAAGGTACGAGAAAGGCAATACTGACGTTGCGGTTAATAAGCGAAGCAAGACTAAAGAAAAATCAAGACACGTTCATAGGATTTTTCGACCTGGAAAAAGCGGTCTACAACCTAAAATGGTGCTAGATGTTAGAAATTCTGAAAAAAGTAAGGGTAAGCTATAGGGAGAGATGGGTAATGTACAAGAGTCAGGAGGGAATAATAATAGTGTACGACCAAGAACAAAGTGCACGTATTAAAAAGGGTGTAAGACAAGGAAGTGGAATTAAAATTCAAGGTGAAAGGATATCAATGAAACGATTCGCTGATGACATTGCTACCCTGAGTGAAAGTGAGGAAGAATTACTTGATCTGCTGAACGGAATGAATAGTCTAATGAGTACAGAGTATGGATTGAGAGTAAATCGAAGAAAGACGAAGGTAATGAGAAGTAGTAGAAATGAGAACAAAGAAACTTCACTTGATGGTCATGAAGTAGATGAAGTAATTCTGCTACCTATGCAGCAAAATAACTAATTACGGACGGAGCAATGAGGACATCAAAAGCAGACTAGCAGTGGCAGAAAGGGCATTCCTCGCCAACAGAAGTCTACTAATATCAAATATCGTCCTTAATTTGAGGAAGAAATTTCTGAGGCTGTACGTTTGCAGTACAGCATTGTATGGTAAGGAAACATGGACTGTGGGGAAACCAGAACAGAAGAGAATTGAAGAATTTGAGATGTGGTGCTATAGGCGAATGTTGAAAATTAGGTGGTCTGATAAGGTAAGGAATGAGGAAGTTCTGCATAGAATCGTAGAGGAAAGGAACATGTGTAAAGCACTGGTAAGGAGAAGGGACAGGGTGATAGGACAGCTGTTAAGACCTGAGAGATTGACTTCCAGGTGCTAGAGGGAGCTGTAGATGGCAAAAACTGTAGAGGAAGACAGAGATTGTAATACATACAGCAAATAATTGAGGACGTTGGTTGCAAGTGCTACTCTGAGATGAAGAGCTTGGAACAGGAGAGGAATTCGTGGCGGGCCGCATCAGACCAGTCAGAAGACTGATGAAAAAAAAAAAAAAACGCTGTAACAATTATGTTTCGCAACCAGAATTTACAGCTTACCTCTTAGCAGAAGTCAAGGAATATTAGATCCCACAAAAGTTATTTAAATTCTAGCTTATACAGCAACCTACACTCATCCCAACTCTCGCCGTTTGTAACTGTGGTTTAGTTAGTGCTAAAGCTTCGGGTGACGGTTCTATACTCCCAGTTCGAGCATAATTAGACATAACTTTGACTTTCCTTTCAAGTCAGTTCGTCATTCGCCTCCGAGTATTTCTTTCTATAAACGTTGCTCGCATTCGTATTCTGCTGATTTTCGGTGAGGCACTGAGTATCATTCTTACGTACTAATTCAGAAGCAAATTTATTAAGAGTTAATTCGTGAAGATGAAGCCGTGTTATAGCTTCACTAAATACAAATACAAATACATATTCTTTCACAACCATGCGAAGCAGCTTTTACCTCTTATGCCAAAGATAGTCTTACTTGAGGAGTACCACTACAACCATCTCAAAATACAAACTACTAAATCGGTCATGGATGTAGAGAAAATATGATTAACACCACTAAGAGCAAATAGTGAGGTACAAAGACTTTAAATTCGGGACAGCAAGGAAGTTACAAACGGGGAAGATTCAAAGCTTATCTTCATCTGTAGAAATCTGTACATAAATTGCGAAACAATATTATTAATCTAGGAAAGCAAAACAACAATGAACAGACACAATTCTGTAATCATACCAGCAACGTAATTTAAAGACAACAGTGATAAACTTATATTTAGAGAAATTTTACAAACAACAAAATCGATCGTCGGATAGATACAGTAATGTTACATTATTTTCTTTTACTTCTGAAAAGCGTAAAGAGCAGATAAGTACAAAAATAACTGATTTCAGTAGACTCATATGACTAGAATCAAGTAGTTAAAAATTCACAAAAAGTGCTTATGTACATTGACCAGTACAGCCAGTAGAATGAAGTTCTGGGCAAATTTTTGACACTGCAAGAACTGCAATCTGGAAACTGATGAACAAATTTTAATATTTGTGGACACATAATCCATTGAAACATCAACAGTTTGATTATGCTGCTAAATGTTACACTTTTCGCTTGAAAATATTAGCTGTTTCTATGACATAGAGCTTATTAGAAATTATCGTAATTAAATTTGCGCTCATTATTTAAGTGCAACAGATAAAACCTGCACTGTTTCTAATATTGCACGTTTCGGCATAGTAAAACGTGCCATTGTGTTGTGCTGACATTGGAAATCTCGCGCAAACGCATTGCCACTGAAGTAATTAATAATGATTTCATCGGAGATGGAAGACTATAACGATTCCAGCGATGTGATGTAATGGTCATTCTGTTTGGAAGCCTGGTGAGAGAACATCTGTTGAGCTGCAGACACATTTACTTCCGATAATACTGTTTCAAGTTGAATACATAGGTAATCTTAGGTATCTTGACTTTGTACTCGTACTTGTGGTTCCATCCTTATACAAACTAAGCAGGTAACCGTGTGCTGTTTGTTAAACTGTCTTGAACATTTGTAGCTGTTGCACCACTGGTGAAATATTCAGACGCCGCTGTTCCCAGAGGTGTAAATATACGGCCGTTCCTCAGTGGGACACAGAAAGCGGGAGAATGTATCATCCCAGTCCTCGGATTTACGGCCAACCGGCTCCATCATGTTGTTCCACAGTGCATTGGCAGCTATTGACACAGAAAAATTACAGGAATTAATCTTCAGACTGTTACGAAATTCGAATCATAGGCTGACTTTCATTCATAAATGATCAAGTTTCTATACCAGGTAGATAATGACTAACTCCTAAGCATTGGAAAGTCGTTGGCTCATAATGTAAACTTAAAGATTATTTCAGGCACTTGTGGACTGTACATAAGATATAGTTGCGACTTTGATGTTCGTTTCTACGGTGTTTCTACCAGACAAACCAAATACATTTAGGCGTGAGGATGTCTGAGTGAATCCATCTCAGATATTCCGTTCTGCGTTTTGTGTACTCAGCAAATCACCCCAATACAGAGTTGTCATAACCTCTCGATCAATTTCACGAAATAACTGATGTATTTACTTGATACACATTTATGTTTATCGCAATCCAATATGAATTTAATCGCAATTCAACATGGCGTCCATTTTAAGGCGTTGCTGCCGTCGTTGTAGAGCTGACCTGAATACATTCTGAAGCATATCTTGTAAAAATGGACGGGACTGCTTCCAGCTGTTAGATCCTGAAGTTCCGTTTCCTTTGTTTTGCGAACCCTCGACTCAGAGTGCCGCAAAGCGAAGAAATTCAAGGGTGTCGAATCAGCTAAACATGATGGCCACAGACTTGCTTAACGTCTGCCCATCCGTCTGTCGGCTAACCTTTGATTTAGGTATTCTCTTACTGTGAGTGAAGAGCGAGGGGGTTCTGAGTGCTGTTGGAACACAACAATGTCAACAATGCCTTCTTGCTCACTCTCTGGTTCCAGGAATTGTTCCAGCATATCAAGGTACATGTTCCCTGCAGTTTTCTCTTTTGCAAACAAAGAAAAGCTCATAAACTGTAATCTTTATGAATCCAACACATTTTTGTGTCTCTTTGCCATTTACTGGCAGCTTGAGGTGGCTCGTTAAGTAGCAGTAATGATCGCAAATGTGGAATGTGGCCTCATTAGTAAAACAAAACAATGTGATTCAAGAGGCGTTCGTTGTTTGCAGCAGTCTATCATATAGCAACACAGAGCCTGGCAAGTTGAATAACCTTCGTGGTCTAATTTGTGAAGTAACTGAATGTGATACTCTCTTTTATTGAGCGTAATATCGTTGATTTTGGTACGTCTAACTCATTGCTTAAACGACGAATTGATGCATTCGAAATTCTTTCGATTGCTTCTCTGATTCGCTGAACAGTCTCTTATGGTACAGATCTCCCGGAGCGTGATTCAAGGGCAACGTTCCCGGTTCTTTGGAATTTACTGACAAGGGATGATTTTTCTTACTGGTGTTGTCTTGTGAAACTGCCTAGTGAACTACACCTGCACATCTATATAACATCAACTGCGCGGTCGCGGGCTAACATCACCCAAGTTGTAACAGAAATGGATTATAATTATGTACGAGGGCAGTTCAATAAGTAATGCAACACATTTTTTTTCTGAAACAGGGGTTGTTTTATTCAGCATTGAAATACACCAGGTTATTCCTCAATCTTTTAGCTACACAACACTATTTTTCAACGTAATCTCCATTCAATGCTACGGCCTTACGCCACCTTGAAATGAGGGCCTGTATGCCTGCACGGTACCATTCCACTGGTCGATGTCGGAGCCAACGTCGTACTGCATCAATAACTTCTTCATCATCCGCGTAGTGCCTCCCACGGATTGCGTCCTTCATTGGACCAAACATATGGAAATCCGACGGTGCGAGATCGGGGCTGTAGGGTGCATGAGGAAGAACAGTCCACTGAAGTTTTGTGAGCTCCTCTCGGGTGCGAAGACTTGTGTGAGGTCTTGCGTTGTCATGAAGAAGGAGAAGTTCGTTCAGATTTTTGTGCCTACGAACACGCTGAAGTCGTTTCTTCAATTACTGAAGAGTAGCACAATACACTTCAGAGTTGATCGTTTGACCATGGGGAAGGACATCGAACAGAATAACCCCTTCAAGACTGTAACCATGACTTTACCGGCTGAGGGTATGGCCTTAAATTTTTTCTTGGTAGGGGAGTGGGTGTGGCGCCACTCCATTGATTGCCGTTTTGTTTCAGGTTCGAAGTGATGAACCCATGTTTCATCGCCTGTAACAATCTTTGACAAGAAATTGTCACCCTCAGCCACATGACGAGCAAGCAATTCCGCACAGATGGTCCTCCTTTGCTCTTTATAGTGTTCGGTTAGACAACGAGGGACCCAGCGGGAACAAACCTTTGAATATCCCAACTGGTGAACAATTGTGACAGCACTACTAACGGAGATGTCAAGTTGAGCACTGAGTTGTTTGATGGTGATCTGTCGATCATCTCGAACGAGTGTGTTCGCACGCTCCGCCATTGCAGGAGTCACAGCTGTGCACGGCCGTCCCGCACGCGGGAGATCAGACAGTCTTGCTTGACCTTGCGGCGATGATGACACACGCTTTGCCCAACGACTCACCGTGCTTTTGTCCACTGCCAGATCACCGTAGACATTCTGCAAGCGCCTATGAATATCTGAGATGCCCTGGTTTTCCGCCAAAAGAAACTCGATCACTGCCCGTTGTTTGCAACGCACATCCGTTACAGACGCCATTTTAACAGCTCCGTACAGCGCTGCCACCTGTCGGAAGTCAATGAAACTATACGAGACGAAGCGAGAATGTTTGAAAATATTCCACAAGAAATTTCCGGTTTTTTCAACCAAAATTGGCCGAGAAAAAAAAAGTGTTGCATTACTTATTGAACTGCCCTCGTATTATGTAAATTCTTTCATTATTTCTTGGAAATGGATCGATACTTTTTGATCATCCAGTATTTGTTGAAAGGCAGGAGTACATGTTGTTCAGTGCTACATAACAGGCTTCGTAGGGGACTACTCCGTTAAAGTGATCCATCGCATCTGGTATGTAGTGATTTGCTCGGGTCTTATTGCATCATGGGGTTTACACCACACATCAGAGTGAGTATACTAGTGTAGACGATACAGCGTATCAGTTGATGTCAGTACAGGATATATATTTTAATTGGTACGGAATTAATCCATATAGTAACATTCAAACATCAGTTACATCATGGGCATTCACCACATAATGCAGCAGAAGACATACACCAAGAAATATTTTCATAATTTTAATTTTAATTTTCAGATGAAAAATAGTGAAAATAGTAATTCCAAACTAAAAAAACTGGCGTTCTGCAGTTGAAATTATTAAATACTGTAAGATGTTTATTTACGTCTTATGATGACCTTCAGTTGATACTAATTTTATTTTTAAAATTCTTTTTCATTCATAAATGACAACACTGTTATTTGCAGAATTAATATTAATTCTGCAGTGAAGGATGCTCAGATTTGAAGTTTCCTGGTGGACTGATGCTGTGTGCCAGACCGAGACTAGAACCCAGAATGTATGTCTCTTGGGGGTAAGTGCCCTACCGGCTGAGCTACCTTTTATTCCATTTTTCTTTTCGCTCTCTAGTTATGCCTTCATCGACGAGTTTCTTCGTTATAATTTCAAAACCACTTTCACTATGTGCTATCAATTCATTTCCTTTCAGTTGTCTGTGCTCTTTTCGACACGGGAATAATAAAGTCAAGGGGTACTTCTGCATTAAGTAAATAAAATGCAATATATTCTGATAAAATTGTAATCTTTCTTCTTGTTAAATTTACAAGTTTGTCCTTAGAGAGAAAAAATTAAAACCCAATAACTTGAGAACGAAATGAGATATCATTCTGCTCTCAGTTTTAAGTAAAATTTCGATATCTTACCTACGTTTCATTGAAAGCAATGTACAAGGTAAAATCAACCATACGTAAAGTTTACGCAATGCGTTTTTACCTCTGCAAAATCCTTATAATTTCGCGCTATGTTTAACTTATTGTAAATATGACAGATAACCAAAAGAAATTCCGTTCTTTATCGAGTGAAGATATCAGACCGTAATGTGCAAAAATCAGAGTCTTTCAGCTGATTATTTTCTTAAAATTGGATGACAAGTATTTCAGCGTCTCTCAACCCAGGCACCAGAATTTGGCGAGCAGTGCAGCCTTAGCAAACGTCGCCCGCAACACGGGATGCTGAAACAACGTCTGTAGCGATTTAAAGGTTAAGACAGATACACCTTCTGAAGCGATAACAATTTAAAAGAAAAGAAAATGTATAATTAACTTCCTCTTTGTTGGCTGAGCCTTGTATCTCACCTTTTTATATAGACTTCATACAATAGGTTAAAACATATGAATCATATTAATTTTATCCATATTTTGCAGCTTAAAACGTGACTGTATTCAAAACATTGGAGGCATGAATTAAACAACGGCTTCAGTCACAACTTTCTCGTCTTTTATTAATTACACGATGCATTTCGGACTCTTTGGGTCCATCGTCAGGTGCAATTTGTCTTAATGCATGTTTTACGTCTTCTCGTGAATGAGGTGAAATGCTTATTCCTGCCCACGAAAAGGTTTAATGTTAGGTTATGAATTTCGTAAGTTGAACGCGGAAAATATGTGGAAAATACTGCAAAATTAACAGTATAAACTTACCACATAATCTAAGGAGAGCATTTTCAATGTTTTAGTTCCAGCAAACATTCTTTTCTTCGTCGTTTTAGTACATGTCACTTCATTCAGGATGTACATTTGCACAGACATGTTTATCAAAATTTCACAGATGTTTTTGTACTTGGTGTTGTCAAAGATGAAATTCATCTTTGACAACACCATCCGTTTAGCTCCATGAAGGATGCACTCCTTGGGAGGCAGTACGTGGATGATAAGAAGGTCATTGATGTAAAAAGACGTAGCTACTACGTCGATCAGTAAGTCAGCGCCGGACGTTGTGACCGAGCGGTTCTAGGCGCTTCCGTCTGGAACCGCGCTGCTGCTACGGTCGCAAGTTCGAACCCTGCCTCGCGCATGGATGTATGTAACGTCCTTAGGTTAGTTAAGTTTAAGTAGTTCTAAGTTCTAGGTGACTGATGACCTCAGATGTTAAGTCCCATAGTGCTCAGAGCCATTTGAAAGTAAGGCAGCACCATGCACGCTTAGAGTCCTCCCTCCTGCAGCCCCCAGTAAGCTAGCATACGTCCGTCGTACTGAACGGAGATTACGTTCAAAATAGGGTTTTGTAGCCAAAAGAGTGGAGAGTAATATGGTGTATTAGAATCTTGAATAAAACCGAACTGCTTTTAGAAAAAAAGTTGTATTACTTATTGAACGGACTTCATACTTTGGCTATTCGACTGCAATTAAATTTGCTTTTCCGAAAGGTTTCAGACCACACTTCTTTGCTGATACCATAAACAGTCCAGTGCAAGCTAAGCGCATCTCTGATCATTTCGAGCAGCACTTTGAACGGTAAATTACAGACTTTCACTGATCGAAAGCCAAGACGTGAGTATGTTATTAACACTGTGCTAACAGAACCATCATTATGATTAAATTTTTTGCTACAATGAAGTGGAAGGAATGTATAGGTCTATAGAAGGGAGATGAACTTACAGCCAATATTATAGAAATAGAACAGGACGTGGATGAAAAGGAGATGGGAGACATAATACTGCGAGAAGAATTTGGCAGAACACTGAAAGACATAAGTGGAAACAAGGCCCCGGGAGAAGAAGGTATTCCAACAGACATCTGGTAGCCTTGTGAGAGTCAGCCATGACCAAACTCTTCCATCTGGTGTACAAGATCTATGACACAGGAGAAATATCCTCAGATTTCGAGAATAATGTAGTAACTCCAATTCCAAAGAAAGCTGGTGTTGACAGGTGTGAATATTACCGACCTAACATTTAAGAAGTCATGGGTGCAAAATACTAACATAAATTCTTCCAGAAGAATAGAAAAACTGATAGAAGTAGCCCTTCGGGAAGATTAGTTTGGATTCCGGAGAAATGCTGGCACACGCGAGGCAATACTGACCCAACTAGTTATCTTACAGGGTAGGTTTAGGAAAGGCAAACCTACGTTAGTAGCATCTGTAGACTTATGAGAAGCTTTTGACAATGTTGACTGGAATACTCTCTCTGAAATCTGAAGTTAGCAGGGATAATTACAAAAAGCGAAAGGCTGTTTACAACTTGTACAGTTATAAGAGTAGAGAGGTATGAAAACGAGGTAGTGATTGAGAAGTGAGTGAGGCAGTATTTTAACCTGTCCCAGACGTTATTCAACCTGTACAATGAGCAAGCGGTAAAGAAAACCAAAGGAAAATCTGAGGAAGGAATTAGAGACACTTAAAGTAGTAATTGAGATTTTTATTTGCCCAAGCAAAATAACTCGTGATGGCTGAAGTGGAAAGAATATAAAATACATACAGGCAATTTTAATGTTAGAAAGTATTTTCTGAATGTATTCGCATGGAATGTAGCCATGTATAGAAGTGCAACATGGACGAGAAACAGTTTACACAAGAAGAGAATAGGAGCTTTTGAAATGTTGTGTTACAGAAGAATGCTGAAGATTAGGTGGGTAGATCGCTTAATTAATGAGGAAGTACGGAAAAGAACTGCGGAGAAAAGGAATTTGTTCCACAACCTGATCAAAAGAAAGGATCGGTTGATAGGACACATTCTGAATCAAGGGATCACCATTTTAGTATTGGAGGGAAGTGTGGTAGGTAAAAATCGTAGAGGGAGACCGAGAGATGATTATAGTAAGCAGACTCAGAAGGATGTAATTTGCTGTAGTTATTCAGAGATGAAGAGGCTTGTAAAAGATAGAGTAGCATGGAGACTACATCAAAACAGTCTTCGGACTGAAGACCACAACAAAAACAAAATCCAATTAGTGTTCCCGATTTTTCTCTCACAATGAGCGTTATTTGTGCGTTTATCATGTACACAATTTGTAGCGTTGTTAATTTCAGTACCTAACACTTCCTTCTCAAGCAACTTGACATCATTAATTAGCCATTTCCAAATACCGATGGGGGTAAAGTTTTCTGTATTTCTCTCAGAATTAAATATCAGGATATCTCTCGTTGAAAGATACATGTTACTTGCAGTTCAACAAATATTTTTCTTGGGCACAAATGGGCGCTCCACTGTAAACAAGCGCATCAAGGCACGCAGCCGCAGCGTAACACTTGCGCACGCCAAGGCACTACTCATGACCTGCTCTTAAACCTTCACTTCCACCAGTAGAATTTTTCCTTAACTTCTAAATACTGTTTTTAGTAGGATCACTGCAAACCGAGCGACAATTAGGGCTGAACTCTCTTACGGACAAGACTTACATCTGTTATCCCTGGATTACCTCACTTTTTTTTAAATTTGGAACATGTAAATCAAGTTGTCACCTACGCAAGCGTGATATTTGTTTCTTTCTCTGTTTAGAAAATTAACACGCTGACTATTTCTTCGAACTAATGAGTTGTCATCAAAACAGATAATTTTTTTCAAAATGTGAATCTGAATACATACAGCCCCAGACTACTTAATAGAGTCGGAAGATACTTTCAGCTTTTGTGCAGTTGGAGATTCCTGCACTTCTGGTGTTTACCAGCTGTATTTAGGCTTGAACCTGAATACATGGTTGTACTGGTGAATAATAACCAATCACTCATTTAGTAGGCTATTTCCCAGATATAGTCCTTATGCATTATTCTGTTCGTATTGGAACATCTCAAATTGGTGAATCGATTTCTGAACCAGAAGACAGCAAAATTCCGTAACAGGTGGTAGATGGGCGAATAACCCGAAAAGGTACTTATTCACTAACTGATCCTGAAGGTGAATGTAAATACTTTTATGTTTAGGATGCATGAATTTATTTCCACTGAATAGTTTCATTTCTTGACGTCGTTTCGTACCTAATCTTTTGGTAATTCTGTTCAAGCACAAGGAATGTTTTGAACACAAAGGCGAGCAATCTGGACTTTCGTGATGCTAATTCACAGAGTTACTTTCAAGCATGTGCTCAACAAGCTTGGGATTAGGGCTTCATACATTGAAATAATAGTAAACACAGTGTTGAGAATAAAATTTTCACTCTGCGTTGGACTGTACGCTCATTTGAAACTTCCTGCAAGATTAAAACTGTGTGCCGTACCGAGACTCTAACTAGGGACCTTTACTTCTGCCGGAAAATGCTCTACATGATTTTGAGATTTGCGGTTGAGATCATGACCTTGTCTGAGAGGAACAGCGGTATCTAATTGCGGAAATAGAGCAGTCAAGAGTGTAAGTCCTACATCATAGGAGATGAAACTTTTAGCAGCGTATCGGTGTTTTTCAAACCCACGTTGAAGATTATGAAAACATAATTAATTCTTATTTATTTTTCATTTCGAGTAACCCTTTTTGAGGATACGTTGAAACAACATTGTTTTTGCGTCTTTGTTTTCAACTATAGTTTCCTTTGAATCATACTTCTTCCACTCTTCGAGAATGTTGTTTCTTCTATTCTTGTGTTCACTTCCTTTCAGTTCTTAGTGTTTTTCTGTCGTGAAAGGCTGCCTCTTCTATTGCAGCCTTTTTTTATTGTGTCCATGATGACTCCACCATCTTCCATATCGCTTCCTGCTTCTCTGAGCCATATCATTTTGGATTTTAATTGTTCAGTAGGTCCAAGATTTGTTTACTTATTCTGTCATTATTCATCCTGCTTATGTAACCATAGAATTTTAATCTCCTCTTTCTCATTACATCTGTTAGCTCTTCAGATTTTAGATATAATTCTCTATTAGATATTAATGTGTATTCCGATTCACCGCTGCTTTTAGGTCGTAGTATTTTTCTTCGCATTCTTCTTTCAGTTTTCGCTCATTTTTGAAACTCTCCCTTCCTAGCTATTTTAAGAATTTCAGCTATATAGACTACTTGTGGTCTTAGAAATATTTCACAGTCTTTCAGTTTTGTGTTTCAGCATAAAGATTTTTTGGTATAGATGTTTCTTATTATTTGAAAGGCTCTCTCCATTTTAAGTATTCTAGTCTCTATTGCTGTATTTTCCTTCATGACGTCTGAAAAATATCCTCCTAGATATTTAAAATAGTCTGCTTTAGATATTGTATTGTTATTTATTTTAGGTTTTTGAGGTGCCTTACTGACATTTGTCACGAACAGTGTTTTTTTAACATATATGTACTCTTACTTTTCCTGTTTGATTATACTGTTCTGTTACTTGTTCATGTGAATTTTCAAGTGAGTCTGTTAAAAGTGTCATGTAATCAGCAATTTCCAGGTAATTTTTTACTCATTATATGAGAGTTTGTTCACATTGATCAACTTAATGGATCATACTGACTATAATCTCATGCACTTATAAAATGTTGGAGGAAAATCGCTGGTAGACTGAAGCTTTGGAGAGTGTTTAGGCGTCCACATGTGGCTCAGACTTGCCCGAATATGAGAAATACGCACTATCTGTGTATTCTACCCCGCTGCAGCATTTTCAGTATGTTACCTAAGACTGACTATAATTGAAATTAAGATACCTGATTTGAGAAATATCCATTGCCTCTCGCTGATATTACCTGGTATCAGCTAACTTATAAATATGCGAATCACGTCATATGTCTCTGTTGCTACCATATTTATAAGGCTTCTAGTACAATGGTGTGATACTTCAGCGTAAAAATAAAATTTAAAGAACACGGAAGTTTCGAACTGTCCTTACTAAATTAATATTATTTGGAGACAGCTAGCAAACAAGAGAAAATTCTAATTTTTGACATAACATACCACGATAAATAATTTACAGTGTGAAGGTCGACGAATCTAGTAAACAAAAGTGAAAAACGTACACGAATATGTGCTAATGATGATAGATTCAGTTGACCACAGATGTGTGAGACTTTTCAGTGTCACCGGATTTACATCTTAAGTTCTATATTGGTATACACTACTGGCCATTAAAATTGCTATAATTGTCGAATTTGCATGAAGTCAACTTCATACTTGGATATGTGCTTTATCAGTGAGTAGGAGCAACGCCATACACAATGTATACATAAGAAGATACACTCCTGGAAATGGAAAAAAGAACACATTGACACCGGTGTGTCAGACCCACCATACTTGCTCCGGACACTGCGAGATGGCTGTACAAGCAATGATCACACGCACAGCACAGCGGACACACCAGGAACCACGGTGTTGGCCGTCGAATGGCGCTAGCTGCGCAGCATTTGTGCACCGCCGCCGTCAGTGTCAGCCAGGTTGCCGTGGCATACGGAGCTCCATCGCAGTCTTTAACACTGGTAGCATGCCGCGACAGCGTGGACGTGAACCGTATGTGCAGTTGACGGACTTTGAGCGAGGGCGTATAGTGAGCATGCGGGAGGCCGGGTGGACGTACCGCCGAATTGCTCAACACGTGGGGCGTGAGGTCTCCACAGTACATCGATGTTGTCGCCAGTGGTCGGCGGAAGATGCACGTGCCCGTCGACCTGGGACCGGACTGCAGCGACGCACGGATGCACGCCAAGACCGTAGGATCCTACGCAGTGCCGTAGGGGACCGCACCGCCACTTCCCAGCAAATTAGGGACACTGTTGCTCCTGGGGTATCGGCGAGGACCATTCGCAACCGTCTCCATGAAGCTGGGCTACGGTCCCGCACACCGTTAGGCCGTCTTCCGCTCACGCCCCAACATCGTGCAGCCCGCCTCCAGAGGTGTCGCGACAGGCGTGAATGGAGGGACGAATGGAGACGTGTCGCCTTCAGCGATGAGAGTCGCTTCTGCCTTGGTGCCAATGATGGTCGTATGCGTGTTTGGCGCCAAGCAGGTGAGCGCCACAATCAGGACTGCATACGACCGAGGCACACAGGGCCAACACCCGGCATCATGGTGTGGGGAGCGATCTCCTACACTGGCCGTACACCACTGGTGATCGTCGAGGGGACACTGAATAGTGCACGGTACATCCAAACCGTCATCGAACCCATCGTTCTACCATTCCTAGACCGGCAAGGGAACTTGCTGTTCTAACAGGACAATGCATGTCCGCATGTATCCCGTGCCACCCAACGTGCTGTAGAAGGTGTAAGTCAACTACCCTGGCCAGCAAGATCTCCGGATCTGTCCCCCACTGAGCATGTTTGGGACTGGATGAAGCGGCGTCTCACGCGGTCTGCACGTCCAGCACGAACGCTGGTCCAACTGAGGCGCCAGGTGGAAATGGCATGGGAAGCCGTTCCACAGGACTACATCCAGCATCTCTACGATCGTCTCCATGGGAGAATAGCAGCCTGCATTGCTGCGAAAGGTGGATATACACTGTACTAGTGCCGACATTGTGCATGCTCTGTTGCCTGTGTCTATGTGCCTGTGGTTCTGTCAGTGTGATCATGTGATGTATCTGACCCCAGGAATGTGTCAATAAAGTTTCCCCTTCCTGGGACAATGAATTCACGGTGTTCTTATTTCAATTTCCAGGAGTGTATTATGTAGAGGGTTTCTCGTTCAGAAATCGCATCTGAATATTGATTGTGAGAAGGTCGTGTTATACCTTGTGTAACAAGGAAAACGTATACCAGCACGTGTTGGAATTCGACAATGGCAGTACTGCGTCTTATCAAGACTGCAACTTATTGTTCCAGCATGTTGCTACTCACGTTGGTTGATATATCGCGAATGTAATGCAGGTGCGGAATCTTTGATTGCGGCAGTGCCTTATTCGAGGCCATGCAGGATCTAGCGGCCTCTAATGACTAGTGCCCGAGAGGACATTGTGCGTTCGGCAGTACAGCCACATCACGTAGCTTCAGTCAGGAAATTATCCTGTTTGCGGAAAGACACATGCTCACAGAGGTACTTGGACGAATACGACCGCTGTTGCGGTGTCCTTTGAGGCGACAGGGGAGAGGCATGTTGACAGTGGTGCGAACAACGAGACTATGAATCTACTCTGTAGGAATCAGCATGGGTTTCGAAAAAGACGATCGTGTGAAACCCAGCTCGCGCTCCTCTTCCACGAGACTCAGAGGGCCATAGACACGGGTTCCCAGGTAGATGCCGTGTTTCTTGACTTCCGCAAGGTGTTCGCTACAGTTCCCCACAGTCGTTTAATGATCAAAGTAAGAGCATATGGACTATCAGACCAATTGTGTGATTGGATTGAAGAGTTCATAGGTAACAGAACGCAGCGTGTCATTCTCAATGGAGAGAAGTCTTCCGAAGTAAGAGTGATTTCAGGTGTGCCGCAGGGGAGTGTTGTAGGACCGTTGCTATTCACAGTATACATAAATGACCTTGTGGATAACATCGGAAGTTCACTGAGGGCTTTTTGCAGGTGATGTTGTGGTGTATCGAGAGGTTGTAACAACGGAAAGTTGTACTGAAATGCAGGAGGATCTGCAACGAATTGACGCATGGTGCAGGGAATGGCAATTGAATCTCAATGTAAACAAGTGTAATGTGCTGCGAATACATAGAAAGGTAGATCCATTATCATTTAGCTGCAATATAGCAGGTCAGCAACTGGAAGCAGTTAATTCCACAAATTATCTGGGAGTAGGCAATAGGAGTGATTTAAAATGGAATAACTATATAAAATTAATCGTCGATAAAGCAGATGCCAGACTGAGATTCATTGGAAGAATCCTAAGGAAATGCAATCCGTAAACAAAGGAACTAGGTTACAGTTCACTTGTTCGCCCACTGCTTGCATAATGCTCACCAGTGTGGGATCCGTACCAGATAGGGTTGATAGAAGAGAAGATGGAGAAGATCCAACGGAGAGCAGCGCGCTTCGTTACAGGATCATTTAGTAATCGCGAAAGCGTTACGGAGATGATAGGTAAACTCCAGTGGAACACTCAGTAGCTCGATACGGGCTTTTGTTGAAGTTTCGAGAACATACCTTCACCGAGGAGTCAAGCAGTATATTGCTCCCTCCTACGTATATCTTCGCGAAGAGACCATGAGGATAAAATCAGAGAGTTTAGAGCCCACACAATCTTTCTTTCCACAAACAATACGAGACTGGAATAGAAGGGAGAACCGATAGAGGTCCTCAACGTACCCTCCGCCACACACCGTCAGGTGGCTTGTGGAGTATGGATGTAGATGTAGATGTAGAATACTGAGCTAGGGAATGGCACCATTCGCCGTTTCAACCGAATCTCTTTTCCACCTGTATTAGCGCAGTGTAAATATCCATACATGGAGGACCCGAGAACAACAAACATTGCCAGACTGCATTCTTCATCATCATAGAGGACCAGCACCCGGCGTGATGGTATGGGGACTCATGAGTACGCAATACAATCAGCTCTGGCTCGCACTGTTGCTAATTTGTACAGGAGCAATTAAAATTACGGCGTGGGTGTGCCCGTCTTAGGTGTCTCGCATCTTAAAAGCCTGATGTTATCGTTCAAGGAAATAAAACCGCAGGTAGCCTTTGTTGTCCTGACCTGTCCTGATACAGACGCCCTTCGACCGCTGCCATGGACCATAACTTCTCGAGATCTGTTATTAATTCGGTCGTGGCTTGTCGCCACTACTCGCCAGCAACTACGATTGATGAACTTTGGCAAAGGTTTGAAGTAACATGGAATGGCGTACTACTATCTGTGACCCAATCTCAGTGTGATTCGATGCTCATCCGAGTTGAGCCTAAATTCCGCACCCTCTACACAACTCACCTATAAATTCAGTCACGTATTATTTCTGTGGTAGTGTACACACACAAAAAGTAAAACTTCGTCAAATGATATCAGTCCTTGTGGAGCAGTTTAATGACCAGATGAATATACATCTGCACAGAAAAGAAGAGCCCGTAGAAAAAAAAATGAGAATTGTTTGGAAAGATTGTTTCGGACAGACCCATTTAATGCACTACTGGCCATTAACATTGTTACACCACGAAGATTACGTGCTACAGACACGGAATTTAACCGACAGGAAAGAGATGCTGTGATATGCAAATGATTAGCTTTTCAGAACATTCACACAAGGTTGGCGCCGGTGGCGACACCTACAACGTGCTGAGATGAGGAAAGTCTCCAACCAATATCTGACACACAAAAGAGAAGTTGACCGGCGTTGCCTGGTGAAACGTTGTTGTGTTGCCTCGTGTAAGGAGGAGAAATGCGTACCATCACGTTTCCGACTTTGATAAATGTGTGATTGTAGCACATCGCGATTGCTGTTTATCGTATCACGACACTGCTGCTCGCGTTGGTCGAGATCCAATGACTGTTAGCAGAATGTGGAATCGGTGGGTTCAGGAGGGTAGTACGGAACGCCGTGCTGGATCCCAACGGCCTCGTATCACTAGCAGTCGAAATGACAGGCATCTTATCCGCATGGCTGTAACGGATCGTGCAATCACGTCTCGATCCCTGAGTCAACAGATGGGGACGTTTGCAAGACAACAACCATCTGCACGAACAGTTCGACGACGTTTGCAGCAGCATGGACTATCAGCTCGGAGACCATGGGTGCGGTTACCCATGACGCTGCATCACAGACAGGAGCGCCTTCGATGGTATACTCAACGACGAACCTGGGTGCACGAATGGCAAAACGTCATTTTTTCGGATGAATCCAGGTTCTGTTTACAGCATCACGATGGTCGCATCCGTGTTTGGCGACATCGCGGTAAACGCACATTGGTAGCGTGTATTCGTCATCGCCATACTGCCGCATCACCTGGCGTGATGGTATGGGGTGCCATTGGTTACACGTCTCGGTCACCTCTTGTTCGCAGTGACGGCACTTTGAACAGTGGACGTTACATCTCAGATGTGTTACGACCCGTGGCTCTACCCTTCATTCGATCCCTGCGAAACCCTGCATTTCAGCAGGATAATGCACGACCGCATATTGCAGGTCCTCTACGGGCCTTTCTGGATACAGAAAATGTTCAACTGCTGCCCTGGCCAGCACATTCTCCACATCTCTCACCAATTGAAAACGTCTGGTCAATGGTGGCCGAGCAACTGGCTCGTCACAATACGCCAGTCACTATTCTTGATGAACTGTGGTATCGTGTTGAAGCTGCATGGGCGGCTATACCTGTACACGCCATCCAAGCTGTGTTTGACTCAATGCCCAGGCGTATCAAGGCCGTTATTATGGCCAGAGGTGGTTGTTCTGGGTACTGATTTCTCAGGATCTATGCACCCAAATTGCGTGAAAATGTAATCACATGTCAGTTCTAGTATAATATATTTGTCCGATGAATAACTGTTTTATCATCTACATTTCTTCTTGGTGTAGCAATTTTAATGGCCAGTAGTGTGATATACTGCCAGGAAAAAAAATTCAATGCCTTCAACGGTTGTATTTGGTGGTACCAGCGAATAATATGAAAATACTGAGGGGTTCTAGTGTTGGTGATTCATTTGGAACTGTCGCAGGCGATCTGATGGCTCTCTGGTAGCCTGGCCTCTCTACGCACACTCTGTTTCGACTCCAGTAATTGTGCTAAGTTTAGAGGTGAAAAATGTGGACAACATTCGCTCTAGGGTAACAACTGTGCCCCACCGCCGAATACATAATGCTGTCGAACATTTTCGGTAAATGTATCAGTAGCGTTTCGCTGCTCTCAGCAATGGTCTGCGGAACATTCCCGCACTCGCAGATCAGGTACTGGACTTTCGTGTAATACAGGCCCACATCAAGATCCACGTATTGTGAGAGCAGCGGTGGCCGCGTGAACATCATCCAAGGAAGATATCTGGTACGTGTTGCACCTGATGTGTCACCAACAATCATTGGGAACAGTCAACCTGAAGCAGGACTAAGACCACGTGTGCCTCTGGCAAGGTTGTCACTGACGCCACGACAGTGGCTGCTCTGGTGTCGTGGAAGAGTCGACTGGAGAGTGAAACAACACTGTTGTCTTCAGTGAGGAGAGCAAGTTCTGTCTGTATGCGAGTGATAGACGTGCACGTGTAGGGGTGGATCTGGTAAGCGGCCTATTACAGGTGTGTTCGTCCACGACACACAGGTACCAGCCCAGCCTTCATGGTGTGGGGGGCCATCAATTACAGCTTGCGCTATATGTTTGGTGTTTGTGCAGGGGTTAAGTAACCAGAGCAACTTCACTGTACAAGTTTTTGTCCCCGTGCTACTGCCATTTCTTCGGCAGCAAAACAATGCACGTCCACATACAGCTGGTGCCACAAAAAGTGCTCTTCGTGCTGTACAACAACTGCTGTGACCACTAAGATCACCAGACCTATCGCCAATTAAACACCTATTGGATCTGGCGAAGCGAAAACTTACCCATTCTCCAGAGTCTAAAAGAACCACAGCGTAACTGCAACAAAAGTGCTTGGGACAGACTATTGCAGGATGCAGTTCGGCATCTTGACGATCGTTTGCTTGAGAGAATAACACTTCTGCGTTCCCGCCAGAGGAAGGTACATTGTGTATTGATGTGACTGTTTGGGTACCCTTTACCATGTCATGTCTGTTTCCTTTTGCCCTGAATTTGTTGTCGTATACTCCGATAATGACTAAGTACTTATCACATCATTTATCAATACCAGGCGGAGTAGCCGCGCGGTCTGTGTTATGTCACAGACTGCGCTGCCCCTCCCGCGGGAGGCTCGAGCCCTCCCTTGGGCATGGATGTGTGTGTTGTTCTTAGCGTAAGTTAGTTTAAGTAGTGTGTAATTCTAGGGACCGATGATCTCAGCAGTTTGGTCCCTTACGAATTCACCCACATTTCAACATCACTTATCAATAAAATGGCCATGTCCTTGGGGGCGTTGCATTCTTTCTGCCAGCGTTGAAAAGAAAAAAGATTGTATGGTCTCTTTTGTGTGTTTGTGTGTGTGTGTGTGTGTGTGTGTGTGTGTGTCACTATGCAGATATCAACATGGGATAGTGGAAACAGAGATCTAGACAGATATATTAGTATCAATGAGTTTGTTTATCTTAACCTTACCTCTCGCCATACCCTTCTGACTGAAGTGGAAGCAGTCCTGCGAGAGAAAGGAGTAATCTGTACGATGGCCGGCTTCCGTCGTAATGTTAGGAAAGATGAGCGACTTGGTGAACGGCTGCGTCACCACAGCAAAATCTGTCAGACCCGCATAGCGACTGTCGGCAGACTGTGGACGAAATAAAAATCACAATTTTTAAATCAAACAATGGCAACTCCAGATATGAATATCAACAATGTACGAAACAACATGTTGCTACTTACGCGTAGAGAAGATACGTCAAGTTGCAGATAGGCACAAATAAAACACCCTCACATACAGCTTTCGGACACAGCCTTCGTCAGTAAGACACACACACACACACACACACACACACACACACACGCACAACAGGTGCGCGCGCGCACACCATTCACACACACAAGCTAGCACACCTCACGCACACGCGACCGCCAACTCCAGCATTTAGGGCCCGAGATGTTGCGATTGGCGGTCGTCTTTTACTGATGAAGGCAGTGGGTGAAAGCTTTATTTGAGTGTCTTTTAATTGATATTGTCTGCAACCTGACGTGTCTTTTTATGGTAAGAAGCAATCAGTCTTTTCCTGCAATTTTTAGTGAATTGTAGTAGTTAATTTAAACCAATTTCCTAAATATTTCAGTGTCAGAGGATGCTATACCGATACGTGTCTGTTCCAATGAAATAACAAAATATTATGTGGAATTAAAGATAGTCTCTTCGAAATACTATTGATGTTGTCAGTTAGGATAGTTGCAACGTTTCTTTTCGTCCGTGCCTCGCAGCTGGCGTAACGTCGCACCAAGTCAAATTCGCACCGAGGTCAGAAGCCATGCGCTCTTAGCCACGTGCGGTGCACGAAACAAATTAACGCGACGTACTGCTAAGCGGATTTAATCGGAAACGTTTACTGGCGAGCTCTGATTACTTTTTTGCACTGCTCTATCACCAATTTCCGTACGTATTATAAAAGTATCTGTATGTAGATATGCATATACCGGGTGATCAAAAAGTCAGTATAAATTTGAAAACTTAATAAACCACGAAATAATGTAGATAGAGAGGTAAAAATTGACACACATGCTTGGAATGACATGGGGTTTTATTAGAACCAAAAAAAAAAAAAATCAACCAAGTATTGCTAGACGTGTGAAAGATCTCTTGCGCGCGTCGTTTGGTGATGATCGTGTGCTCAGCCGCCACTTTCGTTATACTTGGCCTCCCAGGTCCCCAGACCTCAGTCCGTGCGATTATTGGCTTTGGAGTTACCTGAAATCGCAAGTGTATCGTGATCGACCGACATCTCTAGGGATGCTGAAAGACATGCTTTACAGTGCTGTTCACATTATTCCTCGACTACAGCTATTGTTGAGGGATGATGGTGGACATATTGAGCATTTCCTGTAAAGAACATCATCTTTGCTTTGTCTTACTTTGTTATGCTAATTATTGCCATTCTGATCAGATGAAACGCCATCTGGTAGACATTTTATGAACTTTTGTATTTTTTTTTTGGTTCTAATAAAACCCCATGTCATTCCAAGCATGTGTGTCAATTTGTACCTCTCTATCTACATTATTCCGTGATTTATTCAGTTTTCAAATTTATACTGACTTTTTGATCACCCGGTATATGTGTATGTATTTATGTTCCATATCTCTCTCTAAACCACTGGACAAATTTCAACAAAACTTGGTGTACATTTCACTTACTGTCTGGGAAGATTCGCTGTGGTGGTAGGAACCACCTACCGACCAAAGGAGTAGGAGCGGGGATGCAAATGGAGCGTAGCGCGAGACGCTCAATAGACCTTAAAGGTCGCATAGATTTGCAAGTTTGATTTTTTGCAGGTTCAAAAGTCGCTGTAGAAGTAAGAGATGTAGAGATTTTACTGGAAACTGTCAAGCTTATTTGAGGAATCATGCAGCTGAAGCACTTACAAACAGTAACAGAGGCAGAGAACTGTGCATTAAAGGTCCTGGACATTGCATGGGCACCAAACAACAGCAAATTTGCTTGTTGTATGTCAGATCACCTCATCCATGTATTTGATCAGAAGGGTGTGAAACGTGACAGATTGTCAACAAAACCAGTTGACTCAAAGTATGAGAAAAAAAGCTATGTTGTAAAAGGCATAGCATTTTCTCCTGATTCCTAGATGATTGATGTTGGTCAAACTGATAACATAGTTTTTGTTTACAAGATTGGCAAAGACTGGGGAGAGAAGAAAGTAATCTGTAACAAATTCCCTCAGCAATCAGCTGTCACATGTTTGATCATTCATCCAGCATTTGAAAATAAGAGCACTTGCTAACTTTCAACCAGTTTTATACATAATTTCAAACGTTTACGAGACATGTCGCTGACAAAATGATGAAAGGAAAGAAATGTACCACTTACTACATTTTCACTGTACATACCGTAAAACTGTCGCATCAAACATTAACTTTTACTTGATTACTTCCTTACTGCTAACACTATCTACATTTTGCGTACAGCATTTAGATAGGTCACTGAATCTACTTGTAAATATAAGACATTGTAGGACGCAGAGTTCAGGAGACATCACGTCATAAACACTGAGATACGTGAAAAACTGCCGAATCAGAGATGACGTTTTAATTTATTATTTCTCTCTACCAACTCTATTCGCAACACATTTCGCAGACGCTATCCATATACAGGGTTAGTCACTAACTATTGCCACGAAGAATAATTCCGAAAATATGATAGGAGTTCAAAAGTTTGTGGGACAAAAGTTGCATGGGACAACGAGGGCCATAATACAATGTTGGCTTTTTGTTGCTAGGTGGGGTCGCTTCAGAGATATGAAGGTCAACTTTGTTGTTTTTGAAATAGGATGTTATAGTTTAGTACTTAATTTCTGACAGCGGCTATCGAGACGAGCCCAATGAGGTGTAACAGTAAGGTATTTGAAGGTCAACGAAGGTCACAAAGGTGGCATGAACGTCCATTTACAGAAGGTGTTCCAAGTGATGACCATTGGTATCAATGCAGTGCTGCAATCTTCTTATCATGGATTGAGTGGCATTTCTCATCACAGCGGTACTTATGGAAGCACATGCTCTGACAATTCTCTCTCGCGTATCTTCAGGTGTAGTTGGAACGTCTTTATAAACAATGTCTTTTACGAATCCCCACAAGAAAAAATCCAGAGGCGTCAAGTCTGGCGAACGAGCCGGCCACGACAGATCTCCGCGCCCAACCCAACGATTTGGGAATTGTCTCTGCAACTCATTTCTAGCAATCAGCGAAAAATGTTCAGGACATCCACTGTATTGATACCACATTCTGTTCCGTGTTCCTAAAGGTATTTCTTGCAATAACAGAATTAATGTTTCTTGCAGGAATATGGTGTACTTCCTACCATTAAGATTTCCTTCGATGAAACAGGGGCTATAATTCTGTTCTCCAGAATCTTACACCATACATTCGCCAACTATATTTCGTGAATGTAGCCTCGTCAATAAATGAAATCAAATTAATAAATGTGTCATCCCTCTGAATCTGAAGTTGAGCCCATGGGCAGAATTCTATGCGACCTTACAATCCGTACCAGTTAATTCTTTTTTGGAGGCTGATATGGTAAGGGTGATATTTATGGCGATACAGAACAGGAACAACACTACTCTGGCTCATGCCAGATTTCCTTGCGATTTGACTTGAACGAACACAAGGATCTCGAACCGCAGTGGCATGAGTATCAGTTTCCGTTTCCTCGTTAGTAACTTTCCTTTGCCGGAAATGTTTCCGATGCGTTAAGGATACAGTTGTTCTCAATTTATCATACACATATTTAAAAGTACAACGTCTAAGGTGAGTACGTTGAGGATATGTTTCAACGTATAAGTCTCTAGGTCTCACTGTATTTCGTTGGAATTCTCCGTAAACGAGAAGCATATCGACTTGTTCTTCGATGGAATACATCATTCACATTTGCTTGATTCGACGACACTATTCTTACCGTTCCTATTAGTGTTGTATTGCGAAACCGTCGAATGGTGCTTACATGTCAATGGCACATTAGATGGATACGCCGTATTCGGCAAATGAGAATTGTCAGAGCATGTGCTTCGATAAGTGCTGCAGTGATAAGGAATACCACTCAATCCATGATAAGAAGATTGCAGCACTGCATTGATACCAATGGTCACCACATGGAACACCTCTAAATGGACGTTCATGGCACCTTTGTGACCTTCGTTGACCATCAAAGACCTTACTGTTACACATCAATGGATTCGTCTCGATAGCCGCTATCATAAAATAAGTACCAAACTATAGTATCCCATTAACAAAAAATTGACCTTCATATCTCTGACGCGACCCCACCTAGCAACAAAAAACCAACGTCATGTTATGGCTCCCGTTGTCCCATGCAACGTTTGCCCCACAAACTTTTCAGCTACTATCATACTTTCGAAGTTATTCCAGGTTACAATAGTTAGTCAGTCACCCTGTATACTACTGGTGTAAAACGCACCATCCGAATAGGCCTTCGAAAACGCCGTATCATCCTCAGCCGATAAGCGTCAGTGGATGTGGGGGGAATGTGGTCAGTACACCGCTCTTCCGAGCGCTACGTCTCAATCAAGTAGCTCCCAAATTGGCCTTACAAGGGCTAAATGCACACCACTTGCCAACAGCACTAGGCAGATCCGGCTGGTCACCCATTCAAGTATCAGCCAAGATCGACAGCGCTCAACAGCGGTGATCGGTCGAGGATCGATGTGAACACAGCGTCAAGTCTGTTGTCACTAGTGAACGTAGCTACAAAATTATATCATTATACGACACATCTTTTAGGAGATACATCATGAACAATGAGCTGCGTGAAAACAGAACTACAAGGTGAAATTTCCTAGGAATGCAGTTGAAGCAGGTTACAAATACGTATGAAATATGTTCAATATATATGACATGAGCCACAATTAAAAAGCTCCTAGAACCCTGGATCGTTCTTAAGCAAACTTGGTAGACGTACGATTTTCTATCGGGAAAGAAATACTGTGGGTAAGAACCAGCAACCTGCTATTGGGTTGGGGGTGACAACGCGGAGAGAGAAGAAGGAAGGAGGAGATGAACAGGCAGAGAGGGGGAAGGCGGAAATGGACCTAGATGGGTAGCAGTTAACCGCAGTCAAGTTCATCAGTTTTATACAGCCTGCCTTCCTCAAGGTGAAAGCCGAACGCCGACCTCTGATCCTTCCCTAACCGAAGACGTATCTCCCTCAAAAAAGCAGGAAAGAGCTAAAGCACATTTCGATGCCTGGGTACAGGAACGCCATTCGAATATTTTGCCGGCTTTCCGTAAATTCATTAATCGCACAGGATCACTAACTCCAGAACTACGTTAAAATACAAATCCCGCCCCAGAGGGCCACTAATTACCACTCCAAACCGCTCCACGAAATTATCTAACATTTAGGCCCTTCAGTCAATCAGACTCACAGGCAGTTTCACTGGCCTTTTTCTGTTCGCGATAATAACGCTTCTGCAAGGTTCTGCTTCCCATGAGTACTTTTGGAACTTTCCCTATGAGTACCGGAAAACATAAGTAATCACTTTAACTACTGCCCCAGACGACTGACATCAAGTGCGTTTTGCAAGACGTCCAGATTTTACAATCGAAGTACGAGTGTATCTGAAGTGAAAAACACATTCGCATTTTAGTGATCCGAGCAACGATGAACAGTCTCAATACCCAATAGGGTTGCGTCTCCCGTTAAGATGCCAACATCGCTCTTCAATACTACTCAGTGTACAACTTGTGCAACTTAGTCCCTACTATTGTGTACCATATAATTCAGAAATGTTAAAAGGTCACTGCGTAAATCCAGGCAGTTTGTATTTACCATTGGTGACAAGTATTACAATTATTGTGCTAATATAAAATTATTAGTGGAATTGATGATACCTGCTTCATCCAAGAGAATTTTTCGTATGGGTTTATATAGCTATTGCATGCACTCATAGGACTCACATCGTTGTCACAAACCATCTATAACATATCATTTTACTGTGAATTATTTTTACTCATTTTCCGTATCTTTGTCTGTTGGTCGAGTTACATTTCAGAGACGTTTCTGCTGTGTGTAATTCAGACATCGCTGTTGCCATTTGCGTTCTACTCAATGGCTGTTAGAAAATATTACATCTCACTTCTGCTTTAGAGTTAAAGCTCACTTCTGCTTTAGAGTAAACTTCTGTTAAAGCTCACTTCTGCAATAGATTTCACTTAGGGCCTACTTCAGTATTAGAACTTATTGTAATGATCGCATTAAATTTATCATGTTCTGTAAATCTGTTTGAAGTTAATAGTTTAATTCATCTTTACGACGTAGCTATGCGGAATACATCCTAATATGGCGTAAGTTGGCTGTGAAGAAAGCCATAGGTAATTGTTATAAACCATTCGTGTTAATTATTTACTTATCCAATGACTGACTTATTTAATAGAGAAAGTTGATAATTTTTTAAAAGGTATCTAATTTCATGTGCAGTTTAGTGGTCTTATCTGGGAGGACAGAATTTCATAGTCGCCATTCAGATTAAATTTTTTTACGATTGTGTGTGATCTCGCTACACGTGTCAAATATAATCGTTCAGATTATTCGAATTAAGGACTACAATAAAGAAAATCTTATCCAATGACAAATTGTAGCCATATAAGACTGGTGTTACTGTCGTATTGAAAAATAGTAGCACTCGGAAACAAAGCACAGTTCTCACTAATCCCATGAATCCGCAGTATATTGGTGATAATGGGATTTACGGCACTCTATTCACTGTCTTTGGCGTCCGTATTCGCCGAATGTAGCATCCAGACATCGTTTTAGTTTCCAAATAGGAAAAAATGGTTCAAGAATTGTTGTTTACATGTATATTTTTGTTACATCGGTGATAATTGTATTGAAATTAACATGTTGTTTCTTAATGCTACTTTGGATACTCAGGTGGATTTTAGATGTATTCCCTTAGCAACGGGTAGCCGAAAAGTATCGCTACATGTTGTATCAACTGCGCGTATTTTACTTTTTGTCCCGTGACGTCGTTTCCTCTGTGGGAGATGATACTTTTTATTATGATGGTAGCTATCAGCTAAGTAGCGTTTTTGTAAAATACCCTTCCTGCTAACGAACATACTTTCTTTAAGTGTATTTTGGCAGTTGGAGACACGGCTTGACAACTAGCACGTGCAAAACAAGCGGGGTATACCTGACAGCGTATCTAAGAGGAATTTACCTATCAGTTGATGACGAACGGATAATAATATTTGCTATCTTGAACATTTCCAGTGAGATCATTTATGTTCCTGATTTACCTTCCATATGCTTATTTAAAGAAACCGCCTTCTTACAATAAGATTCCCCCTGTTTAGTGAAGGTTAACTTCACTGCAGAAGAATCCAACACAATGGCGCCAGCAGCATAATTCATTCTAGGACTAACGATAACAACTCATCACGAAGGAATTATCCGAATGGAGCTGAAATTGGTAGATGTGATGTAGTTATGCAGACAAACATGTGATTACGTTATCAGAAAAATTGGATGATTCATTCAAGAGGAAGAACTACACGAATTGAGCATGTCAATAACATGTTGTTCCAGCTCTGGTCCATATGTAAGCAGTTTCTCGGTTTGGCATTGATTTACTGAGTTCCTTAGATCCCCAAAATCATGAGCTGATTGGGGCCATGCCCATAATGCTCCAAATGTTCTAAACTGGGGAGAAATTCGGCGACACTGCTGGCAAAGGTAGATTTTGGCAAGCATAAAGATAAGCAGTAGAAACTTTCACCGTGTGTGGGCGCGGATTATCCTGCTGAAATGTAAGCTTAGGATAGCTGCCCATGAGGGGCAACAAACCGCTGTCCGGAGCGTCTCCACATCCTTCTTCGCTCGTCATCATGAATCGGTTCGTAGCGACACTCATCACAGAAGACAGTTCTACGCCAGTCAAGGAGATTTCAAGGCAAGGACGTGCCTGGAGAAGTCCTGGATACGGTAGGATACCAATTTGACTGTGGCCCCCAATACGGTCCGACAAACAAGAGTGATGATCTGGAGCCCCTTTGGTTGTCAACCGCGGCTCCCTTACAGCACAGTAGTACCTCGATATTATACGCCTCGTTTTGATGCCCATCATGGAAAGCCATCCTGGACTAACGTTTCACAAGATCATGCACGCCTGCCAACGGAGAGATTTTCTAGCGCTTGTCTTTATGTTTGCCAAAATCTGTCTTTACCAGGAATGTCGCCGGATCTCTCCCCAGTTGAGAACGCTGGTAGCATTATGGGCATAACACCAATCAGCTTGGGATTTTGAGGATCTAACACCCCTATAGGACAGAATTAGGCACGATATTCGTCAGGAGAACATACAGCAACACTATCAATCAATGCCAAGCCGAGAAACTGCTTGCATATATGGCAGATGTGAAACAGCGCATTATTGACTTGCTCAGTATTACTGATATTGTTATCATTTGTTTGTCTATATACGTACATCACATCTCCGATTTCCGTCTCATTCGGTTAATTTCTTTGCGGTCGCTGTTTTTGTTTGTCTTAGACTGAATTGTACTCCTGACGCCGTTGTGTTCACAAAAAAAAAATGGTTCAAATGGCTCTGAGCACTACGGGACTTAACATATGAGGTCATCAGTCCCCTAGAACTTAGAACTATCTAAAACTAACTAACATAAGAACATCACACACATCCATGCCCGAGGCTGGATTCGAACCTGCGACTGCAGCGGTCGAGCGGTTCCAGACTGAAGCGCCTAGAACCGCTCGGCCACTGCGGCCCGCGAACCTCCACAAGTCAGGGGGAATCTTATTGTAAGAAGGCGTTTTTTTTAAAAAAAAAAAAAAGAAAGAAAAGCGTAAGGAAGGTAAACCAGAAACATACATGATTGCATTGGGAATGGTCACCATAAACAATATTATTAACCGTTCAACATCCACAGACGGGTAAATGCCAAAACGAATAACTGCTTACGTAAGGGTCAGAGGGGAACCAACGTGTTACTGATTTGCTCAGTTTTTGAAGCCGAATTTTTCTCATGCTGTAATCACTTTTTTAAAGAATGCACCACTATTTGACTGTACATTACTGTATTTTTCTCCTGTAAACTCTAGATTTTGGCTTTCACGCCATTATCGAGTACAGTGAAACTTCCCCTTTGCGTGTAAAAAATAACAGAGCTGGAAAAACTCTTACGTTATTTGATTTCCAAACAGCTGAGCAAAACTCAACGTAGTCAGACAGTTTTCTCTTTACTTATTCTGATCATCACTACACTAACAATATTATGGCACAACGTAATCTGACTTTCAATAACCCCTACGAAAGAATGGCCCTGATTAACAATAACCTATACCTTTCATGAATCACTTACCTCACAAAAATGTTCGTTGCTAGAACTACTGCAATACAGAGAACGCCAATATTGCCAGCTAAATAAAAGATTCTATCTACTGAAGGCACTAACTACTGATAGCCATAGTTAGCAAATGAAAGATTTTGACAGAGAACAAACAAGGTATTTACCTTAATAGTGTTCAGAAGTCATAATGTATAAATATCGGTTCATGACATCCAGTCTTACAAATTTCCTTTTTCTGACGGACACACGCCCAAATCGTCCGCTCATAATAACCTCTCAAAACTCTGGCATCTCTCTCCCCACATCCACCACTGCTGGCAGCTCACCTCCAACTGCCCAACACTACGTGCTGTTCCCATCCAACTGCCCAGCGAATATTCCAGCGAGTCCAACCAACCACAGACTGCACACAGCACAGTCAGCGATTTTCATACAGAGCACTACGTGGAGTTACCAACATAAAAACATAAACAGCCTACTTACAAGTGCTCTTAGACAATTAACATCATTTTGCTGTATACTGTGCAGGGTGATAAATACACTGTTCAACACATATGCTTAACATTGACATCAATCAAATGTGTTGAACTGAGCGTTTGTCATCGATCACAGTAAACAGCAAATTTATGTTAAAGGTCTAAGAACATTGTACTCGATAATGGCGTGAAAGCCGAAGTCTAGATTGTGCAGAAGAAATATGCAGTAATACACAGTAAGATGGCAGTATATTATTTCAAAAGTGCTGTGTGACTGTGACTCAGCACGAAAGTAAACCTCGTAATCATTTGTTTGTCTGTAGACGTAAATCACCTCCACTGATTTCCAAATGGCTCTGAGCACTATGGGACTCAACTGCTGTGGCCATAAGTCCCCTAGAACTTAGAACTACTTAAACCTAACTAACCTAAGGACAGCACACAACACCCAGCCATCACGAGGCAGAGAAAATCCCTGACCCCGCCGGGAATCGAACCCGGGAACACGGGCGTGGGAAGCGAGAACGCTACCGCACGACCACGAGATGCGGGCCCACTGATTTCCGTCCCATTTGGATAATTCCTTCGTGGTGCGTCGTTTTGTCTTAGAGTGTATGTTGTAAGCGTACTGCCATAGACCGAGCGGGGTGGCGCAGTGGTTAGACACTGGACTCGCATTCGGGAGGACGACAGTTCAATCCCGCGTCCGGCCATCCTGATTTAGGTTTTCCGTGATTTCCCTAAATCACTGCAGGCAAATGCCGGGATGGTTCCTCTGAAAGGGCACGGCCGACTTCCTTCCCTAATCCGATGAGACCGATGACCACGCTGTCTGGTCTCCTTCCCCAAACCAACCAACCGTACTGCCATATCGCTGGCTTGGTTGCGGAGTATCTTTGCGGGCAGCGCGTCTCTCGTGTCGAGCGCGGGAAACGGAACTGTTATGTTGTGTAGTGTGTACCTCTGCATGTGAGAGGCATTGTTAGTATAGAAGTTGGAGTGTTGCTACAAGTTCTATTACAGTGAAGCGATGAAATATGGAAATGATACAGGGGAAAGTGCGTCAGGAAGTAATTGAAAAATGATCAATGCCGCTGATAACGTATTTGTGTTACCTCTCGTTGCGTGTCGTACCGTAATAAAAGAGTGCAATCAAGTGCCAGTGTCTTGTAGCGAGCGTAAGAACGTGCGTTCGATCATCGAGTTTCCGCATTATCAACAATCAGCCGCGCCGCGACGGTTACGCGCGCGCTCGTACAAGTGAGAACTGAAAATTTAACTTTACGAACAGTGCCATATCATTACTAGTGTCAAGGAGGACTCGTACCAAATATCTGTACATGCGTGACGAGCGTAAGAACTTTCGTGCGATCATTCGTCTTCCGCATCATCAACAATCACCCGCGTCGTGTCGGTTACGCGTACGCTCGTCCGAATGATATTGTGGACTGTTAATCATCCATTAATTGGGATAACACTTATGAATTAGAATGTAAACAGTGCAACCTGTGATTTCCTTTATTCGTCTCAGAATATAGTTGTTCATACCAGACGTCGAACAGTGTTGTGTCTTAACGTTGAGTGGCTCCCCTAAACCCGCTTGCATAATTCGATAGATAATTTCAGGCAAGCCAGCAGCAGTGTGGAGCAGAACAGTACGACCGCCGTGGGATTATCAGGTACGTGGTGTGGACAGGGCGCACGGTCACGAAACGACAACAGTTTAAAAGGTACCACCCCACCCATTCGTACTCCCGGGCGTGTTACATGGCGACGTGTATTCAGGATTTGCAATTTTCGGATAAGAAGTGCCGTATAATTAATTTGTAGTGTGAACTGTTTAACTTAATTTGGATTGAGTGACGTCACGCTAGCTGTGGGATGTGTACGTCAAAGAACTTATGACACTGTATATACTCGTCCGATCAGTGACAGTGCAAAGAGCCAGTGCTACTCCACTTTGGTGCCCTTTGACGACGCTAGCGGCACCTATGTGCGAAAGAGAACAGTTATTTGGCAGCCATTACGGATTGTAGCCTGTCGCGATTGCGGTTTATCGCATCGCGACACTGCTGCTCGCGTTGGTCGAGATCCAATGACTGTTAGCAGAATGTGGAATCGGTAGGTTCAGGAGGGTAATACGGAACGCCGTGCTAGATCCCAATGGCCTCGTACCACTAGCAGTCGAGATGACAGGCATCTTCTCCGCATGGCTGTAACGGATCGTACAGCCACGTCTCGATCCCTGAGTCAACAGATGGGGACGTTTGCAAGACAACAACCATCTGCACGAACAGTGTGACGACGTTTGCAGCAGCATGGACTATCAGCTCGGAGACCGTGGCTGCGGTTACCCTTGACGCTGCATCACAGACAGCAGCGCCTGCGATGGTGTACTCAACTACGAACCTGGGTGCACGAATGGCAAAACGTCTCGGTCACCTCTTGTTCGCATTGACGGCACTTTGAACAGTGGACGCTGCATTTCAGATGTGTTACGACCCGTGGCGCTACCCTTCATTCGATCCCTGCGCAATCCTACATTTCAGCAGGATATCGCACGACCGCATGTTGCAGATCCTGTACGGTCCTTTCTGGATATAGAAAATGTTAGACTGCTGCCCTGGCCAGCACATTCTCCAGATCTCTCACCAATTGAAAACGTCTGGACAATGGTAGCCGAGGAACTGGCTCGTCACAATACGCCAGTCACTACTCTTGATGAACTGTGGTATGGTGTTGAGGCTGCACATGCCATCCAAGCTCTGTTTAACTCAATGCCCAGGCGTATCAAGGCCGTTATTACGGCCAGAGGTGATTGTTCTGGGCACTAATTTCTCAGGATCTATGCACCCAAATTGCGCGAAAATGTAATCACATGTCAGTTCTAGTATAATATATTTGTCCAATGAATACCCGGTTATCATCTGCACTTCTTCTTGGTGTAGCACTTTTAATGGCCAGTACTGTACCATAGACGCTAGATGGTTGGAAGTCAACGATTCTTCACGCAACGTGGGGTTTAGTGGCTTGCCTGCTCTATAAAGTCGGATAGATGGTGATCTGGTGCATGCACAAGTGTTTCGGAGCTCACCATTCATCGTACATTGTTGAACGTGGAGCTCCTCCGCAGACTATCCCTTCGTGTCACATGCTGACACAAGAAGTCATCAGTTACGATTGCAGTGGGCACAGGACCATCGTGATTCGACCGTTGGTCAATGGAGTCGTGTCGGTTCTTCGCGTGCTTCATATTATTGCTACACTAGGTCGATGATCATCGAGGTGAATGGTGGCTCTTCGGGTGCTTCACATTGTTGCTACACTAGGTTGATGGCCATCTCCACAAACGCCGTCATCGAGGTGAATGGCGGCTCGGAACTTGAAGCGCGCCATGGATGCGGGGCCGTGGGAGCGGTATTATGCTGTGAGAGACGTTTTACTGCGCTTTCGTGGGACCTGTGGTAGTAATCGAAGACATGCTGACACTTGCGAACCACTTGCATCTCTTCGCGTTTGATGTCTTCCCCGACGGTGATGTCATCTTTCAGCCATATAATTGTCCGTGTTACAGTGGTTTGAGAATAGTGAACTCGCGGTTGATGTCACGGCGAGCAAATTCGCCTGATGTACGTCCTATGAAATCCATCTGGGTCGTTATTAGGCACCATCACTGCGTACGCGAATCAGCGACCCATCACTTACGCGTATTACCTGACCTGTGCGTAGACGTCTAATGTCATATACCTCGACAAACCTACCAACAACTGTCGGATCCCTGATACGCAGAATCAGTGATGTATTCGTTCCAGAGAGGGACAAACAAGTTATTAAACAGGCGGTCATAGTTTTTTGGTTGATCTGTGTATTTCCCTTGATCAGTGTGTATCAGACAGCAACAGGTAGGGTACGTGAACCACTGTGTGACTATTTGCAAAACTCACTTACCACCTGCTCATCCACCTTCTGCCAGTCGTCCATGACGCGAGTTAATTCCTGCCGTCTGTTACCGAAGCGCAGACCGAACATGCAGGGGCACTCTGCGTCATTAACCAGCTCACACAATAAAGACCGCGTCGTGAAGTTCCTGATGATGTCCATGTCTGCAAAAGAATGAAACGCTGTAGAGCGTCGTATATCATCATAGTATCTTAACTCCACATCAGCTCCATGTAAATATTTATGATAAGAATTTTCGTAAGACTGGACTACTGGAGTCACAGAATGACTTTGGTATTATTTCAGCTTGTTTAATGCCCTTACGAAGGACATTACAATGCAGTACTAGGGCAGTGATATCGAATACGTAATGAGTACTCACATATTTATCGTAAGCATCGATGGACGATTTGCAATGAAACACTGTTTTACACTATAAACGTAGTAACTCTCAAATGAATCATTCCAGTATTTATTTTATGCAATTTACACGTTCTCCCGAATGCTCCCAATACCTTAAGCTCCGCTCCATCACTCTCAGAGAGGATTTAAGAAACTGTAGCTTCCCTCTGTTGTTTTTAATGGCATTTCGTCTAAATTTCGATATATTTTTTGTCGAGAAGAACCGATTCTGAAAGTTGCCTTGTGACACCACAGGAGCGTCTTTGCATCTTTGAGATCTGCACAGGACCTCAGGAAATGGGAGTCTCTGGCACTCGTATGGTGAATATCTGAATTAAGCTTTCCATTCCACTGTCATCTTGGGTATTAGTAACCGCTTCAGCTGTATTTAGTCCTTCATTATTGGATCACTACCGGTTTCGTGGCACTAAGAGCCACATTTTCAGGTGACCATTTGACTAAAACATTACAGCGGAGAAGCTCGGAACCTTTTTACCCAACATTCGTTGTCCGTCACAACAAAACACCGCTAAAAGGCGGTATGTCATAGTATAAGACAGCCAGATTCCAATGTTGTGGACGGGTCCACTGTGCTGTATGTTCGGAGCCGACGCGAAGCGGTTCGGAGGTCTGCAACGTTTAAGATTTTGGGTGGTCTTTCCAGTTACTTCGCCAAGGTGGTTAATAGGGCACATGCAGGTCATGTGATTTAAATAGTCCAACGATTATTTATTCCAAGCGCAGAACTTGTAGTGGGTTGTAATGCAAACTGGTATTCATGCACGTGTCTTCACGAAGATTCGGCTCGCTCGTTTTCGTAAACTAGGTGTTGATTTACGACACCGAGTAATATCTATTCAACCCGCTGTGTTCGACCTTATCATTCTCCCGTACATTATAAAAACCTTATTGTCTTTCTGCAAGACTCATTAAGAGAACCTGTAATTTCATGCTTTTGACTGGAACTTATGTTACATGTACTGAGAATGTAGATGGTTTTTTTATCGGTTTGCACAGCATGAGTGCAGTGCAGTAACTATATTCCTATTAGTTATATGCTGTAACTATAATCCTATTAGTTATTTGCTCTCTCTAAGCCACTCATTATTCTTGAATATAAGATAGTGTGTGATTTTTGGGTAAGGTTTTTTGAGTATTTACCTACTATTGGTTTTCAGCTACATGGCTAAGCTAATTTATTTACCGTTTCACATATTTACGTAAGTTTGTATGTTGCTGTGACGATATCTTTAATTACTTGCGGTCAGGTCAGGTTTCCAATTGAATATGAAGTCATTAACATTCATATTTTAAGCATAGCTTCAGACATTAGGGCTCTACCCACCCACTCGTGATAGGACGTCAGTTTCGTATCACCCCTTAAAAGTTCTCAGTTTCTTTTTGCACAGAAAATAAATATCCCTTTTACGTAATGATTATTTGTTCCTGTGAAGCTGAAAGACAAATGTAGACCCTACATCTGCCTTTTTCCCTTTTTTCCTTTTTTTTCGGTATAAATTTCATGGAATTCGTGCAGACATGTTTTGAACAATGTATTCGTTTTTATGAACGATAGCCATATTCACAATATAATACTAAAAGTTGAAATGATTCGAAGTACTCTAGCGTATTTACTTTCCCCTTAACGAATCTAACTTTTGAACAAAAATGGATGTACTACTTGTCTTTAAAAACTTGTTATAATCTATGAGCGAAAATATGTTGTCTAAGAGATAATACTGTGAAATGCCTAATACAAGTGTTTCTTCGTAACTGTACCTACTGCAATGTACAGTTATTTTTCAACAGAAATAAGTAGTTAATTGCAAGCCCATAAATGATTTACTTGAGACATTACCACCTTGTAACCATTCAAAGGTATTTTTGTAAGAAATAGCTGCAACTGGCATCCAGCTCACATCATTTTCATAATAAACATAGCTAACGGAACACATCACCAACTACATCATTCTGTTTTGTTCAATAGAAATAACGGAAATTAAATTGTAACGACCATTCACTGAAAAACGACAAGGAAAGCAGAACGAGCAAGTTTAGATTCATACTGACACTTCTTTTCTTTTCACCTGACGTAGGAAAAACTTGTCGCAGACTGTAAATGACATTTGGGAGAGTACGCTCTGTCAGCGTGGTCAGATATAGTATGTAAAATCAGTTGGAGATGTTGTTAACATTTAATATTTACATTACCGTTACTGATACCGAAACGTGCTACGGAACGAGTGTTATTGTGGTGAGTTGTGGGTATTTTGCTGTATTCTCAACGTTTTTAAGTTTTTCATTTACCGAGGTACCGAAACAACCACAGTTTATGTAACTGGAATTATGTGCCCTTAATAGATCTTAATAACCCCTTTTTCTCCACGCGTAGGCGTCAAAGCTGGTTAAACAGCACTGTACCGTTGGAAAGGTGAAAAATAAAACTGAAACAGTAGACGGGACGTACAACAGACACAGGTGAAGTTAGGTCTCGTCGTTTGATTTCACCAAGACGGCTGTTCGATAGAGGGTCCACGCAGAATGACCTGGTCTTTAATGTAGTTATCATAAAGTCACTGCATAAATAAGTAACCCAAAGAGGCAAATCAGACACTTGTAGATATCAGCTGCTTCAGCAAAACTTCAGAGATCTGGGAGGTGAGCAAAGGTGTACCCAGTTGGGATATCCAGTCCTGATATTTGTCTTATGCCCAAGTGAAACATTCGTCGAAACTGGTAGACCTCACGTATTTTTAATATATTCGGAACTGGTGGTTGTAATTTTTTTCTTATTTTTTCAGCAAAGTAGTTGTAGCACAGAAAAATAAGTGTTCAACAGTTACGGTATTATTTGAAATTAACTTCCAATGCTACTCACCCGGTAGGAGTCACAAGTTTCTACCAGGAAAGTGGATTCATTATCAGTTCTAACAAGGAGGGCAGACGTATGTTATACTTGCGTGGAGTGACGACGACGCTGACGAGGGTGCGTGGCAGGTTCTGACGCAAGTAGTCCAGCGTGTCTATCAGATCTTTCCGATGGTTTTCCGCAGCTTTCTTCGCAGTGTCTCCATAGCAGATGTCCAGGCAGAAGTCGTTGTCCCCCACCATCACTGTCACTAGCTGTGAAAGGTAAAAAAGGCGTCATATTCATAAGATCATTTAAAAATTTGCAGTAAAGATATTAATTCCTGAGACTGACATTGTAAAATTACTGGAATTTCCGTCGGAACACAACAATATTGGAACCCACTTCTTACTTTGAAATTAACTGGGGTACATAGCTAGTATAACCTAAGTATTTATTCACGAAATTATTCCACTTATTATACAAGATTTTGTCTCTTGATTGAACTACGGCGATATCTGACCGATATTAATGTAATATTCGGTAGTAGTTAAAACTTCGATAGCGCAATGGAAAGTATAAAAGGGTCTTTAACATGTGTTTAAGTAATGCAATATTACGCCCGAGACCTTCAATCACTCTAACACAATCTCAAAGCATGTGTGTTTTCTCTTATAAACGAAACCCATGCGAACCGGCCCGAGTGGCCGTGCGGTTCTGGGCGCTACAGTCTGGAACCGCCCTGCTGCTACGGTCGCAGGTTCAAATCCTGCCTCGGGCATGGATATGTGTGATGTCCTTAGGTTAGTTAGGTTTAATTAGTTCTAAGTTCTAGGCGACTGATGACTCCAGAAGTTAAGTCGCATAGTGCTCAGAGCCATTTGAACCAATCATTTGAAACCCATGCGATACAGATGTAGGTCGCACTTCCTATTCCCTAACAACTGTTTGCTAGAAACGTGAATCAGAACTGCTACTCTCAGCACGTGTCTCAAATTCCTTTGCGCTACAAACCTTTCTAATGCTAGCTGTAATACGCATGCAAAGAAAGGAAACTGTTGTCTGCTAATGGCCGTTTATTGTGACAGTATTTTTTGCAAGGTAAGACGTATTCGGTGGTTGAGCTCGCGTCATCTACGAACGTAGACAACTGATAATTGTGCTTGTGGTGTAAGTAGGCTGTTTAGGTTTTTATGTTGGTAACGCCACGTAGCGCTGTGTGTGAAAATCACTGACTGCGCTGTATGTAGTCTGTGGCTGTTGGACTCATTGTTGGAATATTCGCTTGTGTAGTGTTGGGCGGTTGGATGTGAACAGCGCGTAGCGTTGGGCAGTTGGAGGTGTGCCTCTAGCAGTGGTGGATATGGAAGAAAGATGCCAGAGTTTTGAGAGGTTGCTATAAGCGGACGATCTGGACTTGTGTCCGACAAAAAAAAGGAAATTTGTGAAGATGAAAGTCATGAACTGATATATATATATATATGCACCATGCTAGTGACTTTTCAACACTATTAAGGTAAATACATTGTTTGTTCTCTATCAAAATCTTTCATTTGCTAACTATGCCTATCTGTAGTTAGTGCCTTCAGTAGTTAGAATCTTTTATTTAGCTGGCAATATTGGCGCTCGCTGTGTTGCAGAAGTTCGAGTAACGAAGATTTTTTTTTTTATTTTTGTGGGGTAAGTGATTCATGAAAAGTATAGGTTATTGTTAGTCAGGGCCATTCTTTTGTAGGGATTTTTGAAAGTCAGATTGCGTTGCGCTAAAAATGTTGTGTGTCAGTTTAGTGATGATCAGAATAAGTAAAGATAAAACTGTTTGATTACATTGAGTTCTGCTCAGCTGCTTGAAAATCAAATAACGTAGAAGTTTACCAGCACAGTCTTTCACAATTTTTCAAAGGGGACGTTACAGTGGTAACTGAGCGTGACAAACACAAAATTTTATAAGTCACTTTAGGATGAAATAATTAAGGAGAATATAGAAATGAATTCATGTTATTTTTTCAAGGAATAAATATGAAAATTCAATGAGAGTGTGACACATGTCCTCTAAGGAGAGACCACTTAAGAATACAATACCTCGCATTATCAAAAACATAACAAAATAGTCCCACATATTCTCAGATCCCCTTGATGTTATTAAATGGATGGACAAATAACGTGAACCATGACCATACCCAAGCATGATTTAATGAAAGACCAATATTTATCCATGAACAATGAACAAAGAACAAATCCAACCTTGGTCAGAAAGTAACACATCTTCAGAACTGAAAAATCGTGTAACATTGTATTACGCCAAAGCAAGCTAGTAAGCAATGCGCTAAACATTCATTTCTAGAATGTTCGTGCTTCTTAGTTAACATCTCGGCAAAAGACAAGACACAAGCGTCTGAAAGTAACAAATAGAACTATGTTAACTGTTGGTGGTCGCTACGCGTTATTAATCAGTACGGCTCCATGTTCAAAGTACACCGTGCAGATATGTTTTCATTATGCAGCCTAAGATGTGACCTATCGTACGAGAGTAGTGCATAGAATATTTGCACTATGCTAGTGACTTATAGCTCACGTAGTGACATGTAAATCGAAATACGTTTCTAACTGCAAGCTTTCATTATTATATAGGAACTGCTTTACTGATGCTCTATAAAATACTATTTGTTAAAACATCATTTACTAAATACTGCAGTTGTTTTGTATCGATAACCCCTTCCACAGTGAGCCGAGAGGCCTCCATGCAAGTAGCTTTGGAATGTGGATGGAGTCAAGTAAGTAGTAGCTGGTGCCTTTATGAAGTAACCATGTACATCGACCGTCAAAGTATAACGTTTAAACGGTTATTATCTGCGTCTGTTTTGTATCAAGTGATACGTAAAAACATAGAAACAGGAATTAGAGTTTCATTTTTGTTTGTATCTGTGAGGTGTTATCCAACTATATGTTTACCAGTTGGTGTTTAATCAGCATATATTATAAAAAAGGATGAATGTATCTCTGTATGTTCCACATCTCCTAAACCAAATTGATCGATTTCAACCAAAGTTGGTACTCATGTCCCTTTGTGTAAGGCAACAATTGCTGTGGGAGTAGGAACAGGCTACTTATCATAGTTCAAAAGATATGACGTCATAAACAGAGATTCGTGAGAAAATGACGCTTCATGCGTGAATTTTTAATAGATTTATTCTTTGCTACTAAGACACTCCTACAGTCGAGTAAACTGAAAGAAATCTCTGCAGCCCGGCAGCGCTTCTGACGGATTCCAACTGTGAAGTGCGAACGGCTGTAGGCGGAAACAATAGTTGTCCATTGAGCCATGAAGCGGCGTTTCCACAGAGACATTTAAAAAATCGCGTTGTAGGCACGCGAAGCAGCTCCGCCCAGAGTACGGAAACTGTCAGGTAACATGTTGCTTAATTTGGATACTGTATTTATACATATGCACATTATGCTTATTTCTCTGTATGACTGTTTCATAATTTCAAAGGTGCTTTTATGAATAGATGGAAAACATAGTTATTTATTTTCTATGAGAAAAGTAGCAAAATTAATACCCGAACATTGCTGGGTTTGTCAGCTACTACACAACCTGACGACCTGTAGCAGACAACCAAGTCATTATGTGAGCCGAAATAACGGGATTAATGCTAGAATGGACAGTAAATTTACTGTAAAGTGACAAAACCAGTGTTTAGTAAAAGTCTGAATCTTAGTAAAGATCTGGTGTTTCGAAACATTTTCCTAAATTACACGAAGCGCTGACAGTTCAGCGAACGTTGCGCACAGAGAGCTCTTAATAACTTTTAATAACAGCAACCATATATTTAAATATGAGCAGATAGGTACATAACTGTGTTTATTCAAGCAATTCATCAGTTTGCTTTTAATCTGAGGTTCCTAACTTTACCTCGTGTGTATGCTCAGTCCTACTCTGTATGTGTCCGTTTTATTGCAGTGTACGGCCACAGCGGCTGGGAAGGACAACACGAACATTATTTGTGGGCGAGACGACGTCACATGGTGCAAGTAAATGCAATTGATCACGGGTCGTAACATGTTCATCGTGATACTTAACAATGGGTCAGGGACTAGCTATGTGGGGCACTAACATTACGCCAGATCATATATAAACAGTGTGTCTGATAGTAAGCGGAGTGAGTGACAGCTGGTCATTCTGCTTACAATACGTTTTGTCTTTCGTTAAATACCTATCGCTTCATTTAAGAACTTACAGCAAGGTAATTCCTCCAATCACAGTCATCCATGGAATCGAGGTGAAATGCTATAATCGCTAAGGAACGTTCGGGACACGTTTCCCCCTGCTTGCAGTCTAGACTAAAAGTTATGACCAGGCCCTAAATATAAGACGAAGAAGAAGAAAAGATGATGAGGATGATGATTACGACAACCAACTACTGGTTGTGACGATTCAGTGGGAAAAACAATGAAACATTTTAATGTGCCAAATAACAACAACGACGCAGCACATAAACTGGCATTAAGGAGGAAGCGATGGATTGCAGGAAATGGAGTTGCGAAGGACCTGCTAATACAGCAGAAAAACGATGAAGATGATTAGTGTTTACATTAATGAACACATTAATTTTGAGACATATTCATGAAACCACACTTTAAAAAATGCAGGCAACCTTCTAGGTAGGGCAACCACAACTATGAGTAGTTATCTTGGGCATTAATAACCCGCTTCAGCTGTATTTAGTTCTTTTGCTATTAGATTACTACCGGTTTCGTGTCACTAAAAGGTACATTTTCGGTGAACATACATGGCACTCATATTTTACTTACATGTTCATCTGAATATGTGGTTTTTAATTCCAGGCAACCGGCAGTAATCTAATAATGAGGGAATAAATAGTGCTAAGGCGGATTATTAACACACAAGATGATGAAAAACAATGGTTTTGCTACTCGATTACAGTGTGAACCAAAATAATTTTAATTATGAAAAAACGAGCACATTTTGGAAGGGAAAACGGTTTTTCATATTCATCACGGTAGTTGCCGGCTCTGCCATGAAGAAATCGAATTTGTACATAAATCCTTGGACCTACTTTGAAACAAGAACTACACTGCGGCTCATAAATTAGGGATAATGCTGATACATGGTAAAACAACGCTCTGGTGGCAGGTTTGCGGGTTTAAATCACCTCGGGGTATGACCATGCGCTGCATTTGAACTGCGGTCGTCACACGGTGGCGCTGGCAGCAGTCCACATACGCAGAGGTGTGTTGGTGCATATCCAGTACGGTGCAGCGAGTAAGTGTACATACGTTTTCAGACGTGATAATGGTAACTGTGCGTTGAAAATGGCTCAAAGGACACATATTGATGACGTTATGAGGAGTAGAATACTAGGGCGACTGGAGACTGGTCAAACACAGCAAGTCGTAACACGGGCCCTCCATGTGCCACAAAGTGTGATCTCAGGATTGTGGCAACGATTCCAGCAGATAGGAAACGTGTCCGGGCGCTACAGTACGGGACGTCCACAGTGAACAACACCACAAGAAGACCGATATCTCACCATTAGTGCCCACAGCCGACCACGGAGTACTGCAGGTAGCCTTGCTCGTGACCTTACCGCAGCCACTGGAACAGTTGTCTCCAGACACACAGTCTACAGACGACTGAACAGACATGGTTTATGCGCCTGGAGACCGGCAAGGTGAATTCCACCTAGGCACAGGAGAGCCCGTAAAGCGTGGTGTCAAGAACACAGTACATGGTCATTGGAACTGTGATCCCAGGTTATGTTCACGGATGAGTCCAGGTATAGTCTGAACAGTGATTCTAGCCGGATTTTCATCTGGCGTGAACCAGGAACCAGATACCAACCCCTTAATGTCCTTGAAAAGGATCTGTATGGAGGTCGTGATTTGATGGTGTGGGGTGGGATTATGATTGGTGCACGTACACCCCTACATGTCTTTGACAGAGGAAATGTAACAGGTCAAGTGTATTGGGACGTCATTTTGCACCAGGGTGCAATGGGTCCCACCTTGCTCCTGATGGATGATAACGGATGGCCCCACCGAGCTGCCGACGTGCAGGAATACCTTGAAACAGAAGATATGAGACGAATGAAGTGACCTGCCTGCTCTCCAGACCTAAACACCATAGAGCACGTCTGGACTGTTCTCGATCGACGCATCGCTGCACGTCTTCAAACCCCTACGACACTTCAGGAGCTGCAACAGGCACTGGTAAAAGAATGGGAGGCTATACCCCAGCAGCTGCTCGACCACCTGATCCAGAGTATATTGAAGTGAGGGTACAGGCGCAGGAAACAGTGGAGTTTTGTAGCACATGTGTTTCGGGACGTTTTTCTCAACTTATCACCAATACCGCGGATTTACAGATCTGTGTCGTGTGTGTTCCCTATGTGCCTATGATATTAGCGCCAGTTTTGTGTAGTGCCACGTTGTGTGGCACCACATTCTGCAATTATCCTTAATTTATGAGCGTGACTGTATTACCTTATCGCTGGTAGGCTTCCTATCTTATATGTATCATTAATGTGAAACAGTTTTAAAAAATGGCCGTAAGTGTTAATATGTTGGCAGCTGTCACTTATAGCTGACAGCCTGTCAGCGTCTAGGAATCTGAATCACGCATTTCAGCATTACTATTACACAAAACCGGTGTCGTCTAAATTATTCCACAGAATCACGAAATTCTTCACCTTCAGTACATTGTGTCTGTTTTCATAAGTTTTATGCACGGAGAAAAGCGGTGTTTAAATTGAAATCTGCCGAACTGAATAACTTACAAGTGAGATATTTTAAAGCAATGTCACATCTCAATGGCTCCATCCAATGGTGGTCCGTGAACACTACAAAGACGACGTCGCATTTTACTCTTATTTACTTATTTATTTCTCAGATTCTTTGGGACCACGTAAGCCAAAGCTGCCAGGTCGTGGAACGAGCCAGTAGTACATAGGTTACAGAATGATTATTTGAAAATTTATTAACAAATAAAAATTTGATATACGGATAAATAACACAGAGCAGGTAAAATTCTCAACTACTATGTGGAACCCATGAACATAGTAAGGGTTTCCAACAAGAAAACCTTTCAACTTGGATTTGAATGTTTGCCGCTTACCGCGCATTCTTTTTAAGTTCTACTAAAAGCTGAAAGTTGTGTATTAAACTGCACTTTCATTTATATATACAGTTTGATTTTCTTTAAAACGTGAATTGGTCTTTGTAATATTTAGCAAAAATATCCTGTAATCAGTATCGATTTACCGAGCAAACTTTTGCGTTAGCTATTTGTGGCGCTGCTCTAGTGTGTTTCTGCATTTAGAGGGCCATTTCTTCACTGCAATATCGTATTTATCCACCGACACCGGACAAGCGCCATTCAGTTTAACTATTTTCCCTGTATGGGAATACACATAATGGGTTTATGAGTTCAGGTTGTAGACATATGGTTGACGACATCTTGCTTCTCGCCGTGAGAAGAACCGAATGGTAATGCGACAGCTCGCGTAAGCGGGAAATCCGGGTTCGAGTCTCAGTCTGGCACAAGTTTTCATGATGCACCTGATGGTTGTCCATATTCGCAAATGTGAGTATGTTTCATGTACATCGTAGACATCCTTGCGTAACAGAAGAAATATTGAATTTAATTGATGAAAGGAGAAAACATAAAAATGCAGTAAATGAAGCAGGCAAAAAGGAATACAAACGTCTCAAAAATGAGATCGACAGGAAGTGCAAAATGGCTAAGTAGGGACGGCTAAAGGACAAGTGTAAGGATGTAGGGGTAAGATAGATACTGCCTACAGGAAAATTAAAGAGACTTTTGGAGAAAAGAGAACCACTTGTATGAATATCAAGAGCTCAGATGGAAACCCAGTTCTAAGCAAAGAAGAGAAGCAGAAAGCTGGAAAGGAGTATCTAGAGGGTCTGTACGAGGGTGATGCACTTGAGGACAATATTATGGAAATGGAACAGAATGTAGATGAAAATGAAATGGGAGATACGATACTGCGTGAAGAGTTCGACAGAGCACTGAAAGACCTAAGCCGAAACAAGGCCCCAGGAGAAGACAACGTTCGAATAGAACTACTAATAGCCTTGGGAAAGGCAGCCTTGACAAAACTGTACCATCTCGTGAGCAAAATGTATGATACAGGCGGAATACCCTGAGACTTCAAGAAAAATATAATAATTCCAATCTCAAAGAAAGCAGGTGTTAACAGATATGAAAATTACCGCACTATCAGTTTAATAAGTCACGGCTGCAAAATACTAACGCGAATTCTTTACAGACGAATGGTGAAGCTAGTAGAAGTCGACCACAGGGAGGATCAGTTTGGATTCCCTAGAAATGTTGGAACACGTGAGGCAATACTGACCCTACGACTTATCTTAGAAAATAGATTAAGGAAAGGCAAACGTACGTTTCTAGCATTTGTAGACTTAGAGAAAGCTTTTGACAGTGTTGACTGGAATACCCTCTTTCAAATTCCGAAGGTGGCAGAGGTAAAATACAGGGAGCGAAAGGCTATTTACAATTTGTACAGAAACCAGATGGCAGTTATAAGAGTCAAGGGACATGAAATGGAAGCAGTGGTTGGGAAGTTTAAGACAGGGTTGTAGCCTCTCCCCGATGTTATTCAATCTGTATATTGAGCGAGCAGTAAAGAAAACAAAAGAAAAATTCGGAGTAGGTATTAAAATCCATGGAGAATAAATAAAAACTTTGAGGTTCGCCGATGACATTGTAATTCTGTCAGAGACAGCAAAGGACTCGGAAGAGCAGTTGAACAGAATGGATAGTGTCTTGAAAGGAGGACATAAGATAAACATCAACAAAAGCAAAACGAGAATAATGGAATGTAGTGGAATTAAGTTGGGTGATGCTGAAGGAATTAGATTAGGAAATAAGACACTTAAAGTAGTAAAGGAGTTTAGCTATTTGGGGAGCAAAATAACTGATAATGGTCCAAGTAGAGAGGACATAAAATGCAGACTGGCATTGGCAAGGAAAGCGTTTCTGAAGAAGAGAAATTTGTTAACATCGAGTATAGATTCAAGTGTCAGGACGTCGTTTCTGAAACTATTTGTATGGAGTGTAGCCATGTATAGAAGTTAAACGTGGACGATAAATAGTTTAGACAAGAAGAGAATAGACGCTTTCGAAATGTGGTGCTACCGAAGAATGCTGAAGATTAGATGGGTAGATCACGTAACTAATGAGGAGGCATTGAATAGGATTGGGGAGAAGAGGAGTTTGTGGCACAACTTGACTAGGAGAAGGGATCGGTTGGTAGGATATGTTCTGAGGCATCAAGGCCCCATTTTTACCCTCCACGCTGCCCTCCAATTTAATATTGGAGGGCAGCGTGGAGGGTAAAAATGGTAGAGGGAGACCAAGAGATAAATACACCAAGCAGATTCAGAAGGATGTAGGTTGCAGTAGGTACTGGGAGATGAAGAAGCTTGCACAGGATAGAGTAGCATGGAGAGCTGCATTAAACCAATCTCAGGACTTAAGACCACAACAACATCGTCGGAAGGCTCGATGCCAGAGGTGGGAGCGTTGGTCAGTAATATTTTATTGGCATTCCCCTGGTGATCTCACCTTACTTGAAAGCACAGTAGATCAAGACAAGTATGCACGTAGCTTTGAGGACCTTTTCCACTCCTACATATATTTTGTTTTCTTCTCGGCACGATAGCCCTTACTAGCAGGACAATTGAAAGTGTCACACAGCCCGCAGTGTACGTGTGCAGTTCTAAGAGCACCAGAAAGAGTTTACCGTACTCCCCTGGACACCAAACTCCCATAATTTAAACACAATCGAGAACCTATGGGACCTCTTCTATCGGGCAGGCTCGCGACATCGTTCCTCAACCGAGTAAACTAGAACAGCTGGTCGCGGCGCTTGAGTCGGCAAGGCTCCACATACCTGTCAGTACCGCTCAGAACGTCATTATCTCTCTTTCCGCACCCCTGGGCTCCAAAACGTGGTTATTCTGGCTTTTGACAGGTGGTCACATAAATGTGACAGGACTGTGGGAACCGACCTAGAATTAGTCATTTACAGTTTTTAAGGCGAGTGTTGCTCTCTAACGGACGTACAAGTACTCTGCATGAGAGATCGCACATCATGGCACAAAATGATTAACATGGAGTTTAGCGACGCCAGCTGGACGAAATTTATTAGGAAATAATAAATTGCGCTTTTGTTCCAATGTGAATTTTAAGTGTGGTACTCCATTTCATGTCCTTCTCCGTTTGGCTTATGTTTGTTATTCTACTTTCTTTATGGAGGCAGTTACTTGTGGGAGAGACTAGAAAGTAATCTGGAAACGTATTGTGAATGTTCAGACAACTTACAGTGATGCAGCCTGGTGGTCAGAAAACAGACTATATTCCATTTTGCCGCATAATACGACAGCCATCTCAGATCAGGGCCCCTTTATGGTCCGTAAAGGAAGATGCTGGTTTGAGTAAGGTGTGTGTTTACCGTGGCCTATGTGGTTGTGGCGTGTCACTCATTAGTTAGACCATCAGGACTGTGTCAGAGCATAAGCGACACGCACATGTACAGCAGCAGATAAAATCTGCTATTGCATAACAGTGCCTAATTGCTCATCCTATGTAATATGAGCTTCTGACGTTCACTTCCATCTATTAAGATGGACTGATTAAGGAATGATTCGAGATTAAATTAGCAAGTGGCGTTATAGATAGAGGCCACTGGGCTTGCCAGGGTGATAACACATGTTCCTGTCAGATCATCGAAGTTCTTTCGGATTTGGATACCACTTGGGTGGATGACCTTACGGGTCTGCCGAGCGCTTTTGGCAAGCGGGATGTACTCAACCCTTCTGAGGCCAATTGACGAGCTACTTGATTGAGAAATAGCAGTCGGGAGAGCGGTGTGCCCCTCTAAATGAAGGGTAGAAGGACGGATCCTCAAAATTACAGACCAATATCCTTAACATCAGTTTGTTGCAGGATTCTCGAACATATTCTCAGTTCGAATACAATGAGTTTCCTTGAGACAGAGAAGTTGCTGTCCATGCATCAGCATGGCTTTAGAAAGCATCGCTCCTGCGAAACGCAACTCGCCCTTTTTTCATATTATATCTTGCGAACCATGGATGAAGGGTATCAGACGGATGCCATATTCCTTGACTTCCGGAAAGCGTTTGACTCGGTGCTCCACTGCAGACTCCTAACTAAGGTAGAGCATATGTGATTGGTTCCCAAGTATGTGAGTGGCTCGAAGACTCCTTAAGTAGTAGAACCCAGTACGTTGTCCTCGATGGCGAGTGTTCATCGGAGGTGAGGGTATCATCTGGAGTGCCTCAGGGAAGTGTGTTAGGTCCGCTGTTGTTTTCCATCTACATAAATGATTTTTTGGATAGGGTGGATAGCAATGCTGTTTGCCGATGATGCTGTGGTGTACGGGATGGTGTCGTCGTTCAGTGACTGTAGGAGGATACAAGATTTGTGATTGGTGTAAAGAATGGCAGCTAACTCTGGATATAGATAAATGTAAATATATGCAGATGATTAGGGAAAAGAATCCTGTAATGTTTGAATACTCCAGTAGTAGTGTAGCGCTTGACACAGTCATGTCGATTAAATATTTGGGCGTAACATTGTAGAGCGATATGAAGTGGGACAAGCATGTAAGGGCAGTTGTGGGGAAGGCGGATTGTCATCTTCGGTTCATTGGTAGAATTTTGGAAAGATGTGGTTCACCTGTAAAGGAGACTGCTTATAAAACACTAATACGTCCTATTTTTGAGTACTGCTCGAGCGTTTGGGATCCCTATCAGGTCGGATTGAGGGAGGACATAGAAGCAATTCAGAGGCGGGCTGCTAGAATTGTTACTGGTAGGTTTTATCATCACGCGAGTGTTACGGAAATGCTTCAGGAACTCGGGTGGGAGTCTCTAGAGGAAAGGAGGCGTTCTTTTCGTGAATCGCTACTGAGGAAATTTAGAGAACCAGCATTTGAACCTGACTGCAGTACAATTTTATTGCCGCCAACTTACATTTCACGGAAAGACCACAAAGATAAGATAAGAGAGATTAGGGCTTGTACAGAGGCATACAGGCAGTCATTTTCCCCTCGTTCTGTTTGGGAGTGGAACAGGGAGAGAAGATGCTAGTTGTGGTACGAGGTAGCCTCCGCCACGTACCGTATGGTGGATTGCGGAGTATGCATGTAGATGTAGATGTAAATCCATACTCAGTATGCGTATCGGCTAAGGATGACACAGAGGTCGGTCGGTACCATTGGGCCTTTTGAGGCATATTTAGGATAGAGTTATGAATAGAAACTGAGATTTTTGATTAACTTCTGTTTGAAATCCTACTCTCTCCCTGTTGAAAAAAAAAAAAAAAAAGGTCGAATATAATGCTGACTGCGCACTCTTTGGTGATTAATACTCACTACAACTTCTGACCTTCTTCATGGTTGGTCGTGTGGTGACGCTAATTGTTTACTGAGCGGCGTTTTCTTTCCGCAAATACCACACTGTTGATTGCCATAGATTCTCCTGCCGAGGATTTAAATTTCTTTGCACAGCGTTCACTAGTTTCATTTGTTCTCTGAAAATGATAGGATGTTCACCTGTCGATGTATCGTCAGTTGTCGAAGACGTCACCCGGATGCATTCCCGTTGTTTAAACATCTCGTAGGGCGGATAAAAGAAATCACACGGTATTCTGAATATTTGCGGTACTCGTTTTCCAACCCAGTGGTCGGATCTCAGAATATTTTCGAAGTAGTGGGACTGGTACAAGGTGCTGTTTAGTGCTGTAGGAGTACTGACTACTTTAACTTTGCGGCAGAGGGACAAAGACTGGCAAGTCTTATTTACACTGATAGTACATAGTGCAAGGAATTAACCCGGCTCCGTCATATTGCTTCCAATCAAACCAGCTGGGCAGTACATCACGTAGTTTGAAGCGCGAGCCGCACATCGCTAATAGGGTATGAATTCTGGCCGCGAGTTGGGATGTGACTTCATGCGATGCCACGGAAACTCCGAGGGTGGACGAAAAGGGGCGTTTTAGAGCACACGGAGTTAGCCCAAAACATAATACGTTGTGCACAGCTGCTAACTGACGACACATATACAAGGAAATGCCTCGACAAGCCCAAACCTTAAGGATAGAAACCTGGAATTTGTAGAGGCTGTTAATCTCATACTGTAGGCATCGTTTAATAAGGGCATGATCGAAATTAAAATCCTAAGGGAGTGAAGTAGGGGATGAAAGTCTGTCTGAGAATATGTATTGCTTTAATCTATGCTTCAACATTTTTGGAAATTGAAACACTAAGAGACTAAAATAGTAGATGAAATTATTTTTAATGAATCATTATTAAAGTACTAATAAAGGTGAAAATCTTTATTTGACTTCTCGGTTAGAAATTAAAATAAATACTTGTTTCATTTTTTTTCGGAAATTCAACCTCTAAGTTAGTGAATTAGATGACGAAAATTTTTAGACAAATATTTCTTTAGCCCATAGCAATAGTAAAAATACAGAAATTCTAGCAGAAACATTTAACAAGTTACTAAATTGTGAAGATCCCCCAGAACTTCTTCAGATAAACACAGAAACCCCAATTAAAACACCAGCAGAAAATATAAATCCACCTACAATTAATGAGGTCTACAGAGCCTTGAAAGAACTCAAAAACTACAAAGCAAGTGGAGAAGATCAAACGTTTGCTGAACTTTGGAAATATGCAGCAGAACCAGTAAATATAGCATTACACCAATGCATAGTAAAAATCTGGAATGAAGAGAAATTACCAGAAAACTGGACTACTGCTATAATACATCAATTACATAAGAAAGGAGAAAAATCAAATCCAGACAACTATAGAAGAATTTCCCTTTTGGACTGCGCGTATAAGATCATGGCAAGAATACTATACAACCGCTGTAAACATCAACTAGAACTGGAACTGGGAGAATATCAAGGAGGATTTAGATCCTGGAGAAGCTGCCCAGAACAGATAATCACCTTGAAGTTAGTTATGGATATCTACAAAAGAAGGCAAAAACAACTAGTCATAACCTTTGTAGATTTCAAAAAGGCGTATGATTGCATCCATAGATCTTCAATGATGAAAATATTAAGGAATTTTGGACTTCATCCTAAATTAATAAAAATGATACAGTTAACCTTAACAAACACCAAATCCAAAGTAAAATTTAGAGGAGAAATATCTGAACCATTTACGATTAAAACAGGGTTGAGACAGGGAGATTGTTTATCACCATTGCTATTCAATTGTGCTCTTGAATATGTAATGAGAGAATGGTACAAGGAAAATCCTATGAATATTAAAATTGGAACTAAGAAAGATAAAATAAACCTAAATTGCTTGGGATTTGCTGATGACCTAGCATTACTAGCTAATAATATTCAGGAAGCCACGAAACAAATAACATGCTTACAAAATATAGCACAAAAATTAGGACTCCAGATATCATTTGAAAAGACTGAAATAATGGTAACGGATCCACTTGTAATAGATCACATCACAGTGAACAATAGGGAAATTAAAATAGTGAAACAATTTAAATACCTGGGTGAAATTATAACACATAAATTGGACGAGAAACCTGCATGGCGAGCAAGAACTAATAAAATGATAAAAGCTCAAAAACTAACATGGTATACGTACAATAAAAAATGTCTATCAATTAAAAACAAAATTAAAACATTACAAGACGGTGGTTCAACCAGAGGTTACATACGGAAGTGAAACTCTTTTTAAAGTCACCCAGAAAAACAGAATTGACAAAATTTTAAAAGTAGAGAGAAGAATTGCTAGAACATGCATAAATAAGAAATATCAAAAAGCTGGGCAATGGCGGATAGTTCCAAATGAAGTGGTATACAGAGAACTGGAGCCCATCACCGATACTATACGAAAGAAAAGGATCTCTTTTTGTGGTCACATTCTGAGGACACCAGAAACCAGATTATCAAGGAAAATTATTGAGAAACTCTAGAATTTGAAACAACAAGGAGGATGGCTTAAGGAAATAAGAGAGGATATGGAAGAACTGGAAATAACTCTGGATGATTTGCAGAACAAAACAACAAATTTAAAGAAGTTGAGGGACACAGAAATAAGATTTAAACCAAAAATTGACAAACGACATACAATGAAAAGGGTATTTACAGATGAGGAACGACGAAAAGCATCGGAACGAATGAAGAGATACTGGGCCACTCGGAAAGGGGAAAATACCAAAGAAGAGGACCAGAAATGATTGACTGAAGTGGTCCAATGAGGCCGTAAAAGCAGAAGAAGAAGAAGAAGAAGAAGAAGAAGAAGAAGAAGAAAGCATTTTTTAAGTAAGTATAAGAAAGTTTGTTTTCAGCTTCTCGGTTAGAAATACAAAAACTGCATATTTCATTGGTTTTGGAAATTCGACCATTAAGGGGGTTAAATAGAAGACGGAAGTTTTTATGCAAATATTTTATTACAAAACCATTTTTAAACTAAATTTCAGAAAATTTGTATTTGGCTTCTCAGTTATAAACAAAAGATGTGCGTGTTTCATTGCTTTTTGGACATTCAATCTGTAATAGAGTTAAATACGGAATGCAATGAAATTTCCTGGCAGATTAAAACTGTGTGCAGGACCGAGACTCGAACTCGGGACTTTTGCCTTTCAGTGCCGAGTGAAAATCTCATTCAGGGAATGCAATTTTTACGAAAATATTCCTTTACGTTGAAGCGTTTTCAAAACTAAATCTAGTAAAATTGGTATTTGACTTCTAAATAATATGTGTTACGGGCTGGAAGTTTCTAGACAAATATCACTACAAGAGCTCAAAGCGCAGGATTAAGAAAGACCTCCGACTCATGTTACCAGAATCACTTTTTGGTCAGAAATATATTCGGAAAAGACCTTACTTCTATGACCTTAATTAGCGTGAAAGTTTAAAAGATATTGCGATTTGTGAGCAACAGAATACTTCGATTAAAGAAAATAAAAATAAAAATCTGTGCAGAACATATGGTCTACGTCATCTATAAGAACTAAGTTTTCCGCATCGGCACTACCATATAAAATTTTCTTGGACTTATTTCCATTTAGTTCTGGGTAAAATCTCAAGCTTTCGACCATTACCACCATCAATTTCGTCAGGAGTAACCGCTCCTGACGAATACGGTCGTAATCGTCTAAAGCTTGATGTTTTAACTAGTTTTGATAAAGGATATCAAGTAACTTGCCAAGTATTTGTGGAGTCAAATAAGGGGGGTACGTTCATCACTCAGACTACGTTTAATGTATACTAATAAAGCTACGCGACTTGTGTAGTCACAGACGCTTGTGGAGTGGGGCAGTGTACGCGCCTTCCAGTGCCTGTCGAAGTCGACGGCAGGGTGCGCGCGCATGCGCCGGACGAGCAGCCTGGCCTGGAAGGGCACGTCGCGGCTCATGGCGCCGGCCTCGGCCACGTTGAACTGCGACGCCCGCTGGTGCGAGAGCGCGTCGTGCAGCGAGAAACCCACCAGCCGCGGGTTGAACTCCCTCAGGATGTTGGGCAGCGTCAGGAAGCGGCGCCAGCTGCCCTCGCCTCCTGCAACATCCCCGTTCTGCTCTAGAACCCTATTTTCACAACTACACTGGTGTGCAAAACTGAAGGACAAAAGTAATTTTCGCATGATGTGTCACTGCTAAGTAACATAGCTCAGTGAAACGTGGACTATACACAGAAATATCTGCAATTGTATAGCAACTAAATGTAAATGACGTGTGACTAGGGCCTCCCGTAGGGGAGACCGTTCGCCGAGTGCAAGTCTTTCGATCTGATGACACTTCGGCGACCTGCGCGTCGATGGGGACCAAATGGTGATGATTAGGACAACACAACACCCAGTCCCTGAGCGAAGAAAATCTCTGACCCAGTCGGGAATAGAAACCAAGCCCTTACGATTGACATTCTGTTGAGCTGACCACTCAGCTACTGGGGGCGGACGTATAGTAACTGAAAGAATAGAAATGACACTTTTATTCGTAAGCAATAATAACAACGAAACCAGCGCGAGTTATAATTGCCTCCTTGACACTAGAAGAGTCGAAAGGTCGTTATTAATAGGGTGTGTGATCACCATTGAGGGACATTCATTATCTCCAATGAGCATTGATGATGGTCACAAAGTTGGTAATGAGTTCTTGTGCTAGGGCTTTCCATTCCTCCACCATCACGGTTGATAGCTGCTGGATGGTCGTTGGTACATGTCGACGTGCTGCAGTGCGTTTTCAACAATGCATCCCACACCTGCTCGATGGGATTTAAGTCGGGCAGCAGGCAGCCCAGTCCATTCGCCGAATATCATCCCGTCCAGAGAGCTCCTGCACTGTTAGGTGACGTCGCACGTACTTATCAACAGAAATGAAGACAGCACCGAATGCCATGCTTATCAATAGAAATGAAACCAGAACGAAATGCATTCCTGAAAAAACGCACAAGGGGAACAAATACAGTGTCACAATAGCATTAACCAGCGGCTATACAGTGTTCTAATATTTGGAGATCAGTACGCCCATGCAGCATTATGCACACCTTAACACCTGGACCACCAAAGCGATCATGTTCCTGGGAGCACTACATGGTCTCACCATTCGCCGTCGAGGATACTTCCAGAATCACTACCGAGACTGAATATGCTCTAATCCGAGAAGGGCAATTGGCCTCATTCTACGTTGGCCTCGATTATACTCTGGCAACATGGCAGTGCCACTGATTTGCATGTGACAATAGAGCACAGCGCTCTGGTCGTCAGGCGAGAGACCACCCCATTGCAATTGCTGTGCCACTGTGGAGCGTGAGATTCCATCCCTTGCAGATCTGTTAAAATGTGGTTTCAACTTCACCCAGTGTCTGACGTGGGACGCTTCGTCCCTGTTGTACAATGTACCGACCATCTGTAGCTGTACTTGATCATTATCGACGACCTCCTCTCCTCTGGGCAGCTCGCCAAGCACGTCAAACAATGCTCTGAGCAGTACCACACTCATGGGCTACAGTCCTCACACTTCGACCTGCCACTTTACCTTCTAGTCTTCCCATTGCGAAGTCATCCAAATGTTGTCTTTGTGACATGTTCTTGAATACAACCACCACAGAGCACTGTGGCTGCTCGCTGATTGAAAAACACTGTTTCTTCCCGTTCCTTCGACTGCGTCATGTTGTTGGGAGCACCACTTTTGGCTCTATAGTCATACTGACCTCTCGCAATTTGACGTCCACCTTTCTTTGCATGACTGGGAGATGTGTGGCAATAACTCCCGCACTTTCAGTTATTACCATCGACATTATACATCTCGTCTTTAACTACTTCGCAGTGCAAAGCACGTTTGTACTCTGAGAAGCAATATCAGTGTTTTCTTCTTCTTGTTCTTTGTGATTTATTCAGGCTATGTTCACAGAATCGTGGAGACAAACCAAAGGGTAGGAACATCTATTCATGATGGTTATGAGGACGATAATGACGACGACGTTGGATGATGAACACTCAACAATACGAGCATCAGCGCTGTTACAAAGTGTCAGCATGCTATTGTCGTGGAGAGGAGGAGGAAGGCTTCATCCAAAGGCGGAGTTCCTTATAATGCAAAAGTCAACCTATCAATTATAAAAATCCACCTTCTTGATACACTGAACAATGACACTGAAAATCGATTAATAAAAATGCTTAAGTGCCAGGGCAAGTTATCCATTCAGGGTACGCTCACCTCGCCTTCGCAGCAGCTTAGGGATGTGGTACAGCAGTTAACAGAATTATAAAATCTATGGTACCCTTGCGTCAGCGTCAGTGGGGGTGGAGGGGTGATATCCAGCCAAACCGCTAGCAGTTCCACTATTTCAACTAAACTATGTTGAAGCAAAAGTGGACCCCTACAATCTTCACAGAGTGATGGACACTCCTGCCAGTGAAGCAAACCGTGCGTTAATGGACAACGTCCTATTTGCAGGCTGCTGGGCAGCACTTTCTTCCATCTGTTTGGTTGGTATGAAGTCCACCATTCCTGTGTGGTCGATTGAGTGAACACCGCACACTACTTGTGTGCTCACTATCAAACAGAAACATAGAAACCTCGAGAGGCACCCCACATTATGGAAGATACGTTAGATAGCTTTGTTATAAATTAGAGAGATTTCAGCACATAATAAACAGAAAACTAGAAAAAGTTTCATTGTTTGCAGATGACAAGCTCTAGAATGTATGGTAGATACGAAACTACTGGCATATTACAACTAAAAGCTTCGTGTGAGGTTTAAGTGCAGATATCTGCTGGTGACTGAGGACAGTGTACTGAACAACATTAGATCAGGATCTACGTCAGTTGCAGACTAATAATTATAGCTACTGCAATTATAGCCACTGCAGTTATGGGTTAAGAGGTACCTCCAAGTATATGTGGCAAAAGCAAACCATTAAGGGTTAGTTCCCCCTGGGCAGTAGGTCAGATGCTGAAGTTTGGATGTGAACGCCACATGGTTAGTCTATACTGACACGCGAAGTCCACTTACTGGTGCAATTACGACCATGCAGAAGCCATCAAGTCGTAAACTTTGTGATGTATCTGTGTGAAGACTGTTTGACATAGAGAAACAACAACCAGTGCATTGATGTGTGTGGTTGCTAAGGTACCACACATAAAAATACCTGCACATATGCGGTACCTGTTACATCCTGTATAATGTCTCAGCCCAGTGATATATTTCTCAACTGTATACCAAATGTAAGCTAATGTAAAATTTGACACCTATTAACCACTTTCTTCGTCAGATGTAAATACTTTTGAGACAAAAATTAATATACTCTACACAAGTGGTTAACACATAACAGAAATTTTTCAGAAAGAGAATAAACAAAATTCTCGTTGAAGATCACACATAAATTTCTGAAACATGTATGGTTTATAACAAAACTACGAAACGCTATTTCACATAGAGTAAAAGTCCTCTAAAGTTTCTTTTCATGGTCGTTCAGTAACATGAAGTCTATGAACGTCTGAAGATGGTCTCCAAGCAGCCGAACGTAACCATTTACAATCAATTATCGGTTCAGTTGGACCAGAGGACTCGGTCCATTCCGCGTAAACACAGCCCCCACCATTATAGAGCCACCACCAGCTTGCACAGTGCCATGTTGACGACCTGGGTCCATGGCTTCGTGAGATCTGCGCCAAACTGCAACACTACCATCAGCTGTTAAAAACTGATACCTGAGCTCAGCAGACCAGGACACGATTTTCCCATCCTCTTCGGTCCAACTGATACGGTCACGAGCCCAGGAGAGGCACTGCAGGCGATGTCGTACTGTTAGCGAAGGCACTCGAGTCGGTCGTCTGCTGCCGTAACCCACTAACGCCAACTTTCTCCCCGCTGTCCTAACGGATACTACCTCTCACACTGACTTCTGTGGTTATTTCCTGTAACGTTGCCTGTTTATTAGCTCTGACAACTCTACGAAAACACCGCTGCTGTTGGTCGTTAAGTGAAGACTGTCGGCCACTACGCGAGCGGTTCTGTCTGAAACTTGACATTTTTGGCACATCCTCGTCACGATCTACCTCGGAATCTTGACTTTCTGACGATTTAGAAGTGGAAATTCCCATGCAGCTAACTCCAACAACCATTCCGCTTTCAAAGTCTTTTAATTCCCGCTGTGCAGCAATAATCACATTGGAAACCTTTTCACATGAATCAGCTGAGTACAAATGACAGCTCCGCCCATACACTTCCATCATTATACGAGGGCTGTCCAGAAAGTAAGTTTCGATCGGTCGCGAAATGGAAACGACTATGAAAATCCGATAAAGCTTTGCAAAGATGTGTTGGGCAGTGTCTCTAGTATGACTCTAGATAGAATTATGTCGCTCTTTTCATTCCTGAGCTCTTAGTGAGCGCGTAAAGATGTTATAGAAAATAGTGTCTCCCGCCAAGTACGAGGGCCTGGTGAGAATTTTCCCCTGAAGCTATGCAACCAACATTACATAACTGTCGTGCGGTTTCTTCTTCAAGATAATTCTCAGCCTCATTATGCAGGGGCAATGAAGATGTTCCTGCATCGTTTCAATTGGAAATGTTTGGTTACCCACAATACAGCCCGTAATTGTCTTCCACTGAGTTTCATCTCTGCTCAAACGAACCGCTGGCTATTAAGACAACATTTTGGCACAGACAACAAGCTTTAGGCCAGCGTAGAGAATTGGCGGAAAGCACTGGCGGCTGCCTTCTATGATGAGGGTATTGGAAAGTTGGTACAACGCTACGACGAATATCTGAGTCAGAACGGCGACTACGTAGAGAAGTAGCTGAAAGGTGTAGCTAACTGTTAAAAATGAAACATTTCTGATTTTCACTGTGATTTTCATTTCGCGATCAATCGTAACTTACTTTCTGGACAGCCCTCGTATGTTCATATCGCTATCCCATTTATTTTCTCACCTCAGTGTACAATGTCGTAAGCGAGAAATGGAGGAAGGAAGAGAGCCCGAAAGAGTGGAAGACAGCTACTATTTTTCCAATTCACAAACAGAACAACAAAAGGAACGGTATTATAGTTATGTAGGTATTCCACCACTAAGTGTTTTCGTTAATAACTCTTTAAGAGCCGAAGCCATTTGCTAAATGTATTGTTGGAGAGGTCCAGGTACGTTATCAGGCAAGATGATCAGCCGTAGAAGAAATTTTTACCAAGAAACAAATATGGGAGATGTGCTGGTAATGCAGCCATCGATTCCTAGTAACATCTGTAGATTTCCCAAAGGCTGCTTGGCATACCAAGGAAGTTAATTACTCTGGTGAACGTGTGTACAGCAGAGACAAAAGCCAAAGTAGTATACTAGAGGAAGCTATCTACGGAATTCAGCATTGGAACTGGTATGAGCTGAGGTGATGCCATTTCAACATTGCTTTTCAGTATGGTCCTGGACAGTGTAATTCGAGAAATGGAAAGTGAAGGCAAAGGGGTGACGCTGAATGGAAGAACACAGCTATTGGGATATGATGAGGACATTGCAGCCATGGCGGATTCAGGGGAAGAGACTGCAGGAACCGTAGAGGGCTTAGCACAGAGATCCAGTAAGATTGGACTGAGGATTAAAATGGTGATGACTGAAATGTTAATGTATCCAGAGAAGCCCCTAATAATGCCACGTTAAAGGCTATAATATGAAACATAACGAGAGCGAAAGTTTTTAAATACCTTGTAACCTGAGTACCGGGCGTGAGTCGTGCTTCGGTAGCTCAGATGGTAGAGCACTTGCCCGCGAAAGGCAAAGGTCCCGCGTTCGAGTCTCGGTCGGGCACACAGTTTTAATCTGCCAGGAAGTTTCATATCAGCGCACACTCCGCTGCAGAGTGAAAATCTCATTCTGGAAAGATCCCCCAGGCTGTGGCTAAGCCATGTCTCCGCAGTATCCTTTCTTTCAGGAGTGCTAGTTCTGCATGATTCGCAGGAGAGCTTCTGTAAAGTTTGGAAGGTAGGAGACCAGATACTGGCAGAAGTAAAGCTGTGAGTACCGGGCGTGAGTCGTGCTTCGGTAGCTCAGATGGTAGAGCACTTGCCCGCGAAAGGCAAAGGTCCCGAGTTCGAGTCTCGGTCGGGCACACAGTTTTAATCTGCCAGGAAGTTTCACCTTGCAACCTGGTTTAAAAAGGCAAAACAACCTAAAGGAAGAAATTTGTCAACGTATTGTCAATGGGTCTAAAACTTACCTTGATCTGAAGCAGATAATGGCATCCAAAAATCTGTCAGTTAAGATCAAACTTATGAGGAACAGAAACCTTAAGCATGAAGAGAAACTGCTGATTTTTGAACGGAAAATTATGAGAAAGATCATTGGACCAAACCGTGAAGAGAACAGATGGTGACGTAGAAAGGATCAGGAACTGCACGATCTAATGAAACACTCGAACATTGTGCAGAAAATGAAAGCGCAGAGAATAAGCCTGGCTGGGCACATTGCTAGGGGGCCAGAAAAGTTCCAGGCCAAGACTGTGCTTACGGAAAAACCTAATGGAACTCGTCCAACCGGACGACCAAAGAGATGGTGGGAAGGTCTTCAGCAGCTGGGTGTCCGTGACAACTGGATCTGGATCCAATGTGCATAAGATCGCCATCTATGGAGGAACATTGTAAAGTCGCGTATGATCTTCGAAGTCCATGAACGCCGATATATATGTGAAGGTAGACACGAAACAACGATCCACGACAGTAGTACAAGTGGATACAGGATGATACCAACCCTTATCAACGAAAACCAGAAACACAGCTGGTAGACTGAATGTGTATAGCGTGTTCTGCAAGAGTAGCAGCTACACCTGCACTGGCAATGCAGCTGTAGGTTTTTACATCACGAGCCCACTTCTGCAGGTGGTTCTTGCACCGACTTATCTCGGCGGATCTCTTTTATGCGTGAAGTTCGCCTAAGAAAGTATCCTCGATTTCTACAACAGTCATGTGTGGGCTGATAAAAAACCCACATGCAGCAAACTTCGCCCCCTCCTGATTTCCCCTCCCCCCCCTCTGGTTTCAGGAACGGTATGGCCTGCACATCTGGGCAGAGTTTCTGGATGACCGTGTCATTGGGCAATACCTTCTTCCACTGCATCTTACAAGTGGCGCGTACTTACAATTCCTTGACGACGTCCTGCATGGCCTCTGGGAAATGTTCACTGCAAATGTGTCAAAATGTGTGGGTCTAGGACGATGGCACACCAACTCATTTTTCATGTGCGGTCCGAGACCGTCTGGACCAATGATTGGACAATGGTCGGTAGGTCGTGGTGGTCCGGTTGCTTCGCCTCCACATTCTCCCGACGGGTCACACGGAATCCTTGATTTACGAGACCCCTGTGGCATCCGAGGAAGACCTACTGCCACGAGTTATGGCTGTGGAGGATGCTGGAGGACCAGAGATTGGTGATGGTGAGTACCGGAACGTGGTACGAAGGCACTTTAGCTGCGCTGACGTCAGTGATCGTCACATCGATCCCTGCTTCTAAGTGGACCAAGACGAGAAGTAGCAGGAGACAGAGAGAAATGTGTGTTGTGGTATTTTACGTGAAGGGGGAAACCGGTACATTTCCGGTACATAACCATCTTGGTCCCCACCACAACTCCTGAAAGTCTGTAAAGGGAATTTAGTTACGTGCTGTATGTCCACTGTCCCTGCAGATGACGAACAGACTGAAAAAATATGAGAAGACGAAATAAATTACTAAGCTGTTAAAAGGAAAAGAGAATTTAATTCTTGTGTGGGACTGGAATTCAATAGTAGGAAAATAAGGAGAAGGAAAGATATTGGGAGCACTGAGAGAAAGAAATGTTAGGGAGAATCGCTTGGTAGAATTACGCACAGAGTACAGTATAATCACTTTCACACTTTGTTTAAGAAACGTGAAAGAAAGCTGTGTACCAGGAAGGGACCTGAGCAATTAGAAGGCTTCACATAGGTTTTATAAAGGTAAGAAAAAGATACAGAAACATAATTTAAGTTTCAAACCACTTCCGGAAGCAGATGAGGACTTGGATCATAATTTGTTAGTCATGACATTCACCAGTGGCAGATAGACTGGAAGCAATGGCAGACAGACTGGAAGTGAAGCAGACCTGTCTGAGTTTCAGAAATGTTCAAATGTGTGTTAAATCTTATGGGACTACTTAACTGCTAAGGTCATCAGTCCCTAAGCTTACATACTACTTAACCTAAATTATCCTAAGGACAAACACACACACCGATGCCCGAGGGAGGACTCTAACGTCCGCCGGGATCAGCCGAACAGTCCATGACTGCAGTGCTTAAGACCGCTCGGCTAATCCCGCGCGGCTCTGTGTTTCGAAAGGAACATTAGGTAATGACGGAAACAGATGAAAGAATTCCAAGAGGAGATGAATGGTCAGCTTTGAGGTTTCTTGTTCAATCTGTACATATCAGTAAGGAAGATTGCGGCAAAATTTGATTAGAAATTAAAATTCTAAGATAAGGAAGACAAAGTACGAGGTTTAGCGATGACACTGTAACTTCGTTACTTCGAAGATCAGCTGAACTGATTCGATAGGCCTTAGAACAAATATTATATGATGAACAGCAACAAAAGTATAATTAAGATACGGTAGTCTATTCATATCATATCAGGGGGTGCTGAGGCAACTACACTCCTGGAAACTGAAATAAGAACACCGTGAATTCATTGTCCCAGGAAGGGGAAACTTTATTGACACATTCCTGGTGTCAGATACATCACATGATCACACTGACAGAACCACAGGCACATAGACACAGGCAACAGAGCATGCACAATGTCGGCACTAGTACAGTGTATATCCACCTTTCGCAGCAATGCAGGCTGCTATTCTCCCATGGAGACGATCGTAGAGACGCTGGATGTAGTCCTGTGGAATGGCTTGCCATGCCATTTCCACCTGGCGCCTCAGTTGGACCAGCGCTCGTGCTGGACGTGCAGACCGCGTGAGACGACGCTTCATCCAGTCCCAAACATGCTCAATGGGGGACAGATCCGGAGATCTTGCTGGCCAGGGTAGTTGACTTACACCTTCTAGAGCACGTTGGGTGGCACGGGATACATGCGGACGTGCATTGTCCTGTTGGAACAGCAAGTTCCCTGGCCGGTCTAGGAATGGTAGAACGATGGGTTCGATGACGGTTTGGATGTACCGTGCACTATTCAGTGTCCCCTCGACGATCACCAGTGGTGTACGGTCAGTGTAGGAGATCGCTCCCCACACCATGATGCCGGGTGTTGGCCCTGTGTGCCTCGGTCGTATGCAGTCCTGATTGTGGCGCTCACCTGCACGGCGCCAAACACGCATACGACCATCATTGGCACCAAGGCAGAAGCGACTCTCATCGCTGAAGACGACACGTCTCCATTCGTCGCTCCATTCACGCCTGTCGCGACACCACTGGAGGCGGGCTGCACGATGTTGGGGCGTGAGCGGAAGACGGCCTAACGGTGTGCGGGACCGTAGCCCAGCTTCATGGAGACGGTTGCGAATGGTCCTCGCCGATACCCCAGGAGCAACAGTGTCCCTAATTTGCTGGGAAGTGGCGGTGCGGTCCCCTACGGCACTGCGTAGGATCCTACGGTCTTGGCGTGCATCCGTGCGTCGCTGCGGTCCGGTCCCAGGTCGACGGGCACGTGCACCTTCCGCCGACCACTGGCGACAACATCGATGTACTGTGGAGACCTCACGCCCCACGTGTTGAGCAATTCGGCGGTACGTCCACCCGGCCTCCCGCATGCCCACTATACGCCCTCGCTCAAAGTCCGTCAACTGCACATACGGTTCACGTCCACGCTGTCGCGGCATGCTACCAGTGTTAAAGACTGCGATGGAGCTCCGTATGCCACGGCAAACTGGCTGACACTGACGGCGGCGGTGCACAAATGCTGCGCAGCTAGCGCCATTCGACGGCCAACACCGCGGTTCCTGGTGTGTCCGCTGTGCCGTGCGTGTGATCATTGCTTGTACAGCCCTCTCGCAGTGTCCGGAGCAAGTATGGTGGGTCTGACACACCGGTGTCAATGTGTTCTTTTTTCCATTTCCAGGAGTGTATATTAGAAATGAGCAGTAGATGAGTTTTTCTGTTTGGGCGGCGACAGAACTAAATACAATAACCGAAATAAAGAGGATAAAATGCAAGTTGACAGTAGAAAGAAAATCATTTCCGAAAAAAACAGAAGTATGAAGTAAATACGCAGGCTTACGTGGTCGGAGTCAGTCTCATTGAATTCTTCCTTGGTGTACGGCTATGTTATTTTATAAAATGCTAAAATAACCGACGTTTCACCCTTGTTGCAACCACCTTCCTCAGGGCAAACACCAGTTAACTGAGAAATGGTTGCTTCATTATATCACTTTTCTACCAGCGTCACTAGCCCATCCAATTAGACAAGGAGTACACCGAAGCAACTATTCCCCAGGCGATAAACTGAAGCGCCGAGTGTCCTGAGGGAGGCAGCTGAGCCGTGACGGCTTGTCGTATCGTATCGATATCGATCGATATGCTCTTATCTCTGGGTCTAAGATGTCTCACAGTGAGAGCAGCTCCCTCTGGCGTAGCCTGTAGTGCCGGCTTGCTGAGCCCGCAAGAGCAGTCTGACAGTTAGCATGATGCGGGGAGTATCAGAGGAGCAAAAAAGGGGAAAGGAGGCCTTTTTGTCGCCACTCACCTATCTCTGTGTTGAGGTTTACTGGGAGGGATATGCGGGGGTGCTGTTCAGCTGTGTCTGGCTTGCAGTGCCGAGGTACCTCAGGAGTTGATTACTAAAAACCCGCCGAACTGCTCCGGTTCTCTTTATTGGTACTGTAGCCAGTATCTCCACGGAATTTGCAGGCTGAATTGTATGAGTAAAAATTTGTGTGTTAAAAGGGTCTTTTAAATATTTTAATTAGATCTTTGTACATTGCAACTTATTGGAAATTTGATCTGTGAATTTTAAGTGTCTGTGGAGCCTTTAATTTCGATTAATGCCCCACCCTACAAGGAAGCTTGTGAAATTCGTTGGCAGTAGCATTTATGTGTAAGTGCTTTTACCTGCCTCTTTTTAATTCTCGCCTTCCTTGAGACAAACATCTATCCGCTCATATTAGTACCGGCGTACGGTATATGTCGATGCTTAACATTATCACAGATTGTTTCACAAAATTTTGGGTGAACTTCCGGATGTCTACAACTTGCAGTCACGATATTTCGGAGCAGTGTCTTCTGGCTATCTTCAGGTTGTGTATTCCTGGTGTGAAAGTGGACTTCCGTGCTGCGCGAATGTTAACAGTGGTAAAAACAGTGTGACTTATGTTTAATTTGAACATTGGGAATAAATGCTGTGATCAATTTGTAGTTGCCGTTTGGCGGAACATTAATCATATTTCTGGACAAAATGGCTCCGAGCACTATGGGACTCAACTTCTGAGGTGATTAGTCCCCTAGAACTTAGAACTAGTTAAACCTAACTAACCTAAGGACATCACACACATCCATGCCCGAGGCAGGATTCGAACCTGCGACCGTAGCGGTCTCGCGGTTCCAGACTGCAGCGCCTAGAACCGCACGGCCACTTCGGCCGGCGACTTCACTGTGTCTTATTCATTGAATCTAATGTACTATTTATTTTGTTTCAGGTCGTGTATATCGAGTGTTGGTTTTATTTAAGTGGGTTATATGGAAATTTTAGTTTGTTTTAGGACACATTGTACGTTATGTGCTTGTCTGGACTGTGTTCATCCAGAGGAGGCATAGAATCTGAGGCAATTGGCTCGCAGTTTTTCTCCAGCAGGGTTTGGTATAACTACTGAATTCCGAAATTTCCTTAAGCGAAATGCAAGTGGTGTCTTCAGTTTTCCGCTGACTTCTTAGAAGACCGTTAAATTTCGAGTATCGCTGAGTAAGAAATTGGATTAACAACTGAGAGCGTAATCATTATTTATTATAAGCTTGGCTGTGACTTGACCTTGCACATACTGAAATTTATTTGTGCTGCAGGGAATTTGTTTAAAATGGCATGTGCTCTGGCATCGTAGCTGTTTACCGATCCTCGCCAGACTCACTCATTCTGGGTCCAGTCGGCTTACACAGACGCCTATTTATGCGATTCTGTGCACAAATGCCGGCCGGAGTGGCCGAGCGGTTCTGGGCGAAACAGTCTGGAACCGCGCGACCGCTACGGTCGCAGGTTCGAATCCTGCCTCGGGCATGGATGTGTGTGATGTCTTTAGGTTAGTTAGGTTTAAGTAGTTCTAAGTTCTAGGGGACTTATGACCACAGCAGTTGAGTCCCATAGTTCTCAGAGCCATTTGAACCATTTTTTGTGCACAAATCTTGGGCAGCGAAAGCTTGCGCTGTCCGTCTTCTGCAGTGCTATTTCTTAGAAGCGCAGCCGTGGCGTATAATGCTTCTATTTAAAGTTAAGCTGAAATTTTAAAACAACCCTGAGTCATTCCGTTTGTTAATTAAAAGAAGCTCTCTTTCTACAACCTTATTGCTCTTTTAAGTTCTATAAACTTTATACTAGCGTTTCAGATGTCAACGGTCTTTATTTGTTAATGTAAATTTTAATTATTTGAATATGGTCGAGGAACCTTGTAAGCCCTGCTATCATGTCTTCTCCTTATTTGGTCGCTTTGTATTTTAGAAAAATAATTTTTTGTCTAGTGGTCTGTGATGTTAACATCTAACATAAATGTTAAGTACTAGGAATTTTCTGAAAGTACTTTCTGTCAGCGCTGACTTGAACGTCACTGAATGCAACAGGGGGACTCTATTCCGTCGTGCTAAGAGAAATGTGAACTGCAAGTGCTCCTCAGAAATGCTTTTGACCTAGAAGAGCCTCTGCTTCAGTCATATCAACTTCCCATATTTCTATAGCAGCAATGCCTGAACGTATTTGACGAGTAGCTAATTTTGCAAGCTCTATTTAATGAGGACCGGTAGTACGACTTCTCAAGCTTGCCTTCTCATCTGACATGTCACGAACCGGACAAGTCCGCAACGAGTCTGTCAGGCACTATTACGCGTGGCAGACTCGCATACAAACAGCTGTGCGGGCAGTTACCAAAGAACACCTTGAATCCATACCACAACGTTTAGATTAAGACTGCTGAAATTTTTAAAAATATCGAAATCTCATATATCGATATTTTAAAAATATCGTTGTCGGCTACGATATAGCGAGGAGAAGGTGTCGATGTATCGACGGAAAAATCGTAGGTTTACCTCTCTATATAAATTTCGGCTACACATTGTAAACATCCTGTAGGTTTTACAGTTACATGTTTAAGTATTGATTTATTATTAAATATTCCGTACATTAGCAAGCTAGCAGCCTGCCTACCACTCTTAGAGCAAGAACTGAAAGGAAAACGATGTACGTTCACGCTTGGCGATAACCACTTTGCGAACAACGGATCTGCATGTACAGGGTTATTACAAATGATTGAAGCGATTTCACAGCTCTACAATAACTTTATTATTTGAGATATTTTCAAAATGCTTTGCACACACATACAAAAACTCAAAACGTTTTTTTAGGCATTCACAAATGTTCGATATGTGCCCCTTTGGTGATTCGGCAGACATCAAGCCGATAATCAAGTTCCTCCCACACCCGGCGCAGCATGTCCCCATCAATGAGTTCGAAAGCATCGTTGATGCGAGCTCGCAGTTCTGGCACGTTTCTTGGTAGAGGAGGTTTAAACACTGAATCTTTCACATAATCCCACAGAAAGAAATCGCATGCGGTTAAGTCGGGAGAGCGTGGAGGCCATGACATGAATTGCTGATCATGATCGCCACCACGACCGATCCATCGCTTTTCCAATCTCCTGTTTAAGAAATGCCGAACATCATGATGGAAGTGCGGTGGAGCACCATCCTGTTGAAAGATGAAGTCGGCGCTGTCGGTCTCTAGTTGTGGCATGAGCCAATTTTCCGCGGGCTACGCGTGAAACTTGCCAGCACGCGTTCAACCGTTTCTTCGCTCACTGCAGGCCGACCCGTTGATTTCCCCTTACGGAGGCATCCAGAAGCTTTAAACTGCGCATACCATCGCCGAATGGAGTTAGCAGTTGGTGGATCTTTGTTGAACTTCGTCCTGAAGTTCACTGTTATGAAGTGCACTGTTATGACTGACTGATGTGAGTGCATTTCAAGCACGACATACGCTTTGTCGGCTCCTGTCACCATTTTGTCTCACTGCGCTCTCGAGCGCTCTGACGGCAGAAACCTGAAGTGCGGCTTCAGCCGAACAAAACTTTATGAGTTTTTCTACGTATCTGTAGTGTGTCGTGACCATATGTCAATGAATGGAGCTACAGTGAATTTATGAAATCGCTTCAATCATTTGTAATAGACCTGTAAGTGGCTCAATAAAAGGTGTCTGATAGGTCCGTCGTTCGGTTTCGTCACAGATCGGATTTGTTCGGAACACTTCGCGTCGGCTTCCCTGTTATTCCATTTCTGCCAACGCCAGTGAACTAGGAGACTGCTAGGTGACACTAAAAACTGCCGTTTCTATTGGAAACGCCGATTTCGTCAGCATTTCCCCTACACGTCTCCGTCCACAGTAAAGACCAAGCAAGTCATTTAGATTTTTGTTCCTCATTTCCATCGTCTGTTTTTGAAGACGGCCGATGTGAAGAAATAGCTTACTAGTAGCGTTAAGGTCGGTTTTTAACGCAGCTGCTGTCCTATTTCTTCACTTTGGCAATCTTGTTATTCCATTCACACCCTCCCTCCGCCGGCCGCTGTGGCAGAGCGGTTCTAGGCGCTTCAGTCCGGAACCGTGCTACTGTTACGGTCGCAGGTTCGAATCCTGCCTCGGACATGGGTGTGTGTGATCAGTTAGGTTTAAGTAGTTCTAAGTCTAGGGGACTGATGACCTCAGATGTTAAATCGCATAGTGCTTAGAGCCATTTGAACCATGTTGAACCCCCCCCCCAAAAAAAAAAGTGCAAACGGACTGCTTTTGTGGCACATATACTTTAGTAAGACTCCTTCACACGGTGAAAGTAGCATTATGTTCATCTAGAATTTCAAAAGTAAAACTTCAAATATTTACTGAATATTGTGAAAAATGTAATACGAAATAAAAATATCGGCACTCGATATTGCCCTTTTGATACCAATATATGATGTGTAGGTGGAGAAATCTTTCGGCTATATGCATGGATACATTTTGGAAGAAATACCGATACATCGACAAATGGATATTTTGTCAACAGCCCTAATTCAGTTGCGATGCTTGCAGCACGTGGAAGCTTCAGCCCATATTGAATTCTCGAAGTCAGATATCATGCATAGTTGTGTAACAAATGGTTCAAATGGCTCTGAGCACTATGGGACTTAACATCTGAGATCATCAGTCCCCTAGAACTTAGAACTACCTAAACCTAACTAACCTAAGGACATCACACACATCCATGCCCGAGGCAAGATTCGAACCTGCGACCGTAGCGGTCGCGCGGTTCCAGACTCTAGCGCCCGCTCGGCTACCCTGCCCGGTAGTTGTGTAACACTATCCACTTGTGTATTTTCATGCACCTAACTGCATTCTCATTTACCGTTCTTGGTCTTGCAATTTTCACACCCAACGAAGTTGTGAACCCAGCTCTCTACTGCAAGAACTGGGCCGGCCGGTGTGACCGAGTGGTTCTAGGCGCTTCAGTTTGGAACCGCGCGACCGCTACGGTCACAGTTTCGAATCCTGCCTCGGGCGTGGATGTGTGTGATGTCCTTAGGTTAGTTAAGTTTAGGTAGTTCTAAATTCTAGGGGAATGATGACCTCAGATGTTGAGTCCCATAGTGCTCAGAGCCAATTGAACCTTTTTTTTTTCTTTTTTGCAAGAACTGGTCCGTTACCTATGGTCCAGGAGAGTCCTTTGTTTTCCACAGCTACGTGCAGCAGGTTGGAGGCCGCGTTGCCGTTGCCAGCGGTGAGGCTGTCGCCCAGTGCGGCGACGACGTCGATGTCTCCGGGCCGCAGGCGGTGGACAGAGTCCGGTGGGGAGGGCGAGCGGCCGAGGCGGGTGTCGCACGGGAAGGGCCGGTCCGAGGGCACCTCCGGCTGCAGCCCCTGCGCATTCAGCACCATACTGTCATGTGGCAGTCGCTTACAGGTCTTCAAGACCCAGCAGAAACGACATTTATACAGGGTGTTACAAAAAGGTACGGCCAAACTTTCAGGAAACATTCCTCACACACAACGAAAGAAAATATGTTATGTGGACATGTGGCCGGAAACGCTTACTTTCCATGTTAGAGCTCATTTTATTACTTCTCTTCAAATGACATTAATCACAGAATGGAAACACACAGCAACAGAACGTGAGGATTGACATGTTGTTGGATGAACCATTCGCAGAAGTGTACCTGTGGAGGCCAATCAGCTGCTGATAGTGCCTGCACATGCTGTACATGGTACGGAAACTACTGGTTCTCCCGTAGCACTCTCCATACAGTGACGTGGTCAACGTTACCTTGTACAGCAGCAACTTCTCTGACGCTGACGTTAGGGTTATCGTCAACTGCACGAAGAATTGCCTCGCCCATTGCAGGTCTCCTCGTCGTTCTAGGTCTTCCCCAGTCGCGAGTCATAGGCTGGAATGTTCCGTGCTCCCTAAGACGCCGATCAATTGCTTCGAACGTCGTCCTGTTGGGACACCTTCGTTCTGGAAATCTGTCTCGATACAAACGTACCGCGCCACGGCTATTTCCCCGTGCTAATACATACATCAAATGGGCATCTGCCAACTAAGCATTTGAAAACATTGCACTTACTGCAAAACCACGTTCGTGATGAACACTAGCCTGTTGATGCTACGTACTGATGTACTTGATGCTAGTACTGTAGAGCAATGAGTCGCATGTCAACACAAGCACCGGCCGAAATATCGTGACAGAGTGTCGACGGGATCCGTCTGCATACCCGGAAATTATTAGAAAAAGGGAAAAACATATTGGGTATTTCTCCAAAAGAAGCGTTACTTTCTCTGGGCTCTGTTTGCTGAATGGAGAAAAGATACCCATGACAGTTGGACATCAGATTCGTGGCGTTACTTTAGAGCTGAGTTTGTCTCTTGATTCCTGGCAGTTTGTCGCTGCGACAAGTATCTAGTGCAACAGCGGACTTTCAATTCATATTTAATCTTTTCATTACGACTGTGACGAAATCATGTGGTCTACATTTCTCCAGGGTATCAAATTATTGTGTCCTCCCGTAAAAACATTCAGCAGACGTAGAGAATCCTCGAGCCTCATTACAGTCACTACTGGTGTAACCAACGGACCTATGACAATGCGAAATATTCTGCGAGAGGCACTCAGCTGTTACAATACGCATTATGGGTTAACAAAACTTTTGCGATCTGTGTCTGAAGTGTACATCTACATTCAACTCCCACGTGAACCGTTAGGCCGTAACAACCAGTCCACATAGCCACGTCGTCAAAGCAGTTTCGAGTGTAGATATTGCTAAGACAAGTACACAGTCCACGAGACACTTAAATCTGCTGCGAAGTAGTAGCCCGACACGGAGTACCACAGGCGCTGGCATAACATAACTTCATTCGAAAACTGATATGGCACTTGTCTCACTCACTTATGTTTGTAATTACGACAAATATCTTTCTTATTTCCAGGTTTCTGTAGTAATAAGTCGTAAATGTAATACTATCCACTTCTCGGATGAAATTAAATGATCGTGTGGCATTGATGGCCGAGAGGCCACACATGAGGAAATTCGGCCGCCCGGTTGCAAATATTTTCAGTCGACGCCACAATGAGCAACTTGCGTGTCGAAATTTACGATCCGGCTGGGAACCGAACCCGAGTCCGCTGCAAGGTAGTTAGACGCACTGATCACTCAGCTAAGGGAGCGGACACTTTTTAGATACGAGGTAGCGTTGTTATACTTTATCGCAAATAATTATTAACATTCAACCACTTCAGTAGCACTTGGTACAAATCAACTACTCCTTTCAAGAGACATGGCTCCATCAAGTTGTTGATACTCCCTTTATGGCGTTCATCTAACGAAAGAAAATAATGGAATATAAAACAAAACAAAAGGACTCTAAAAAGGGTAGCTGAAGAACAGGACACTGCGTGCTGTGCATTGACGCTGTGCGAAGTGGAAGATTTTATCTAAGACGGGGATCCATATTCCAATGCGCTTTTTTGTTATTTTATTTGATGAACTCCACAAACTGAGTATCAACATCCTGATGATGAGAACATTGTCTCTTGAAACACATGAATTGTATCAAGTGTTATTAAATTGGCTCAATGTAAATTTCAAATATTTAGGATGCAATGTATCATACGAAACTGATTTTCAACGTAAATTTAGCATAGCGAATGGTACCATTAGACTAACTTTGTAAAGTAAGGAAAGTAACACCAATGAAACCTGTCATTCCCAGCTGTAACGTATAGAACGGAAACGTTGTTAACACAGAGAACCTAGACAGCGAAACTGAAATATCTCAGGCCTGTATCAGAGTACACAGGATAGAAAGAGAAATAACGTCGCTAAATTAAAAATGGGATATAGAAGAAAACGGAAACATTGCATCATCATTAGGACAGATGACGACAAACTACCACAAACTTTAAAAAAATGCGAATTTTGAGGACGGAGAACCACAGGGAGACCCAAAGCAGATGGAAGAACTTGGCATAGTTTGTGTTATTAGATGCGAAGGGCAAAACCTAATGGAGCAGATTCATGTATTATGGAATACCATTTACATTTATAAGCGTAGTTTACTACCGGAATGATGCCCAAAATCAAGACGAATAGAGTGGAACTTATTTTGGTAAGTTACGGCATGTGAAAAAATAATTTACACACAGTCTTATTATTAAAGAGAACTAAAATAAAAAGTGTGCCAGATGGATGATCACATGAAATGTTCGGACAATACCGAATAGAGGGTTGAAAATATAGGCAACAAACTGCATTTGGCAAAAAACAATATGTAATTAACTTACGTAATACAACTCACTGGACTGTTTTGAAGTTTAGTAAGGCAGCTTAGCTTATTTATTTGGGAAAATTACAAACGTCATCTTCCTTTTCTGCGCCAGCACAGCTGAGTTGGACCCACACAGAGCGAGGCGAACGGTGCATGGTCGCGAAGTCTTGTGTCGCTGAAGAGACTTTCAGCGTAGCTGTCTTCCGGTTCAGTGGAAAGATTAACAATCAAGTAAATTGTATTTCATTCAAGAGTTTGTTGCTTTTGTTGGTCGGTTTCTTGTTCTCGTTCTCGGTACGCAAGTTTTCGCCCTTAGAAACTTTGTTGCCTTTGGGCCGTTGCCTAGCTCTTGGTTAGATGTCTAATAGATGTTTGTGTGGTGTATAGTTCAGTACAGGTGATGTCTCAGCTTTTGTCCATATTGGACGTCTTCCTTTCTGGTGTGGTGACATCTTCAAGAGAAGAACCACAGTTTTTGGTGAACAATGAGATGGTGCATAACAACATTCAGAACAACAAAGAGCAATAACGTTAGAACTCTTAGATACCCCATACAACCCGACAGGTCATGCAGGAAAAGTATCCAATTGCTCATTGAAGAAAAAGTCGCCAACCAGTCGGTGTATAATAAACTAATAATGTTTGAATGTATATTACACTTAATCTCAGTGTCAAAGGTACACATCTAATAATTGATGCAATTTGTTTTGTCCATGTCCTTAGAAACTTCACAAAACTGAAACAAATTCTTGAATAGCGAAGAAAATACTGCTGACAACCGGCCGATATTCACTACAGAGCATCGTATGTGACCACAGAAGTAGTCTACGATATTACCACAAGTCTGTAGTGCCTAACAGAGAAGAAACGTCGTTAGCCCTTATTACCCGGCTATTCCATAATACCTGAATGTCCCCCCTTGATGCAAAAGAAGATGATTTTTCTCACTATTTTTTCTATTCTTTCCTCTTCCTCATTTTTTTCTGTTATTAATACCCATTTATCATTGTTATTAGATTTTTTTTTACTTTAGGTGGACGTTAGTTTTAATGGATGATCCCAGGCATCACCGCTGTCGTTAAATTAATGTATAGACAAACTGCCAATAGGTCACGTATTGGTTTCTTTACTTTTTTGCGGATTTCATTCATCAGATGACGGTACAGAGTTGTGTTTTAAAAATCAGACGTGTTGCCACCTAAACAATGAATACCTGAAGATCAAAATTAGTCAATGAAATGAAACAATACACGATATGTGGAGGTTTATATGTTTATAAATTAGTGGTAGGTAACTCGTAGTGGTTAATTCTTGAAATAAACAAGTGTACAGTAATGCACACTGCCGAAACGATTCTTAGTCGTCAGGGAACACGTTCACTACTAGATAATAGGTTGGTGCATACGTTGGTAGCATTTTGGTTTCACATGTTGGTATTATGGTTGTTAGGGGTTTATTTATCGATTTTTTTTAGTTCACTGTTACTATTTGAGTTTACATATTGTCATTTCGTCATTTGGAGAGAGTGTGTATTGATTGGACGCTAGAATATGGAGTACAGAGTGGAGAAGTCAGAACATTTGTGACATATTCTTGTCTTGGAGTTCAATAGAGGGGTGACAGGAGCGGAGGCAACCATAAATATTTGCGCCGTGTATGAGGCTAACGCCACTGGACAAAGCACAGAAAGAAAATGGTTGTCATTTTTTTTAAGAAGAATTGTTTTGACATTAGTGTCTCTTCACCTTCCGAGTTTGATGAGGATCGTTTAAGTACATTAATCCACAATGATCCATGTCTGTGTACTCGAGAACTGGCAAATGTGATGGGCTTTGATCGTTCCAGCATCGTCCAACATTTGCACGCAATGGGAAAGGTTAAAAAATCAGGCTTACGGGTGCCGCATGCTCTAAGTCAAACGGCGGGGTAAGGAGGTGTCCTCTTGCTGGGTGCCTGGTCATGTAGGAATGGGGCAATGAACAGGCCGATCGGGCTGCCAAGGAAGCCTGCAGAGAGCAGGATGTGGTCCAGGGTCCTATTCTCTTGCAATCTGTCATTTCTGCACTCCACAAGAAGTGCATGGAGTTGTGGGAGGAAGAATGGCTGGCGGTGACGGCCAATACACTGCGGTTGGTGAAGTCAACAACTCGGCCGTGGCGTTCCTCCTGCCGGTTGCTCAGGCGGGAAGAAGTGACCTTCACGCGTCTTCGGCTTGGGCACTGTCCTCTCACACTTAGCTTTCTATTACGGTGGGAGGATCCCCCGTTTTGTGATGCTTGTGGCGTGCACATCTCTGTCTGCCACATTTTAACAGACTGCATTTTATACCGTGATGCAAGGGCAGAACCACAAGTTGATGGGGATCTGCCCTGTGTTTTAGCTAATGATGAGACGTGTGTGTCTAGGGTTTTAAAGTTTTGTGATGTGTCTGGACTCTGGCCTAAACTTCTAGGCTGGAGGTTTTAGTGTATTGCACAGTGGCTGGCTCCTCCCTTTTTCCTTGCAGTCAGCCAGCCACTTCCATCTGCTATATTGTTTTAGCTCCCTCTACCACTTTCTTCCTGTGTTGTCCATGTTTTACTGCTGGCGACATGCTGCTTCGTCCCACGCTTCGGTGTGGGTAGGCCCATATTTTCCAAGCTTGTTACCTGTTGTTTTACTTTCTGTTTAATCTTACTGTTCTGAGTCTTTCCTTGACACCCGTCTCAATCTGAGCGGGCGCTGAAGACCTTGCCGTCGTGCGCCCACACTACCCTTTCCACCCATCCATCCATCTAAGCCAAAATCACAAAAATCACTGGGTGGCCGTATGTCCATCTCTGCTTGCTCATTATCAATTGGATCGTGAACAACACCAACCATTCCCATCCTGTATCAATACAAGTGACGCAAAATGGTATTATTAAGCTAACATAGGGCAAAGGAGGAGTTGTTGAGCTCAAATAAAGCAGCAACTCCCCGCACAAACATCTGAGCGCATCCACAAAGAATAATGTGCATCTGATGGAACAGCGACGATGTGGTGTACCACGAATTCCTTCTCCGAGGTGTAACCCCCACTGCTGACATTTATTGTCAACAACTGCGACGTCTTGCTGACGCAATCCAAGAACAACGTCCAAGAAAACTGCGTGAAATGATGCTACTCCACGATAATGACCACTGGCATTCTGCTAGAGTGACAAAAAACATCAAAGAGAATTTGGGTAGGGAACTCAATCCGCATCCAGCTTATTCGCCTGATTTTGTGTTCTAAGATATTTCACCTTTTCCGCTCTCTATCGAGCGATCTGCAAGTAACTTCCGTTCCAGATGATAATGCGCTTCGGACAACGAGGTCCTCATCTTAAAACCATGTGATTACCCCAGCGTTGACAATACATTATTGATAACTAAACTCTCAGTTATGTGTATCTGTTGTGTTAATTAAACTTATGGAAAAACGCTACGGACTTGTGCACCAACAGAATAATATAGTGAATAACAGTAAAATGAGTATGTTTTGTGAAATTTATTTCCTGATGTAATTTAGGAAACGGTTCATTGACTTACCAGTGTAAGGTGACCATATCGTTGGAAATTTCTACTCTCCGCCTGCATTTTTATTAACCGGTAACTAATTGAAAATTGTATATGTTAATTAGTATTTAAATTTGCTACGAATGCAGACCCACTTTCATGTAGGAGTTTGATGACGAAGTATCGTTAGGGAAAAAAGCGATACAACACATAATGCTTACCCGCAAACACGCGTATTTAAAAGCCTACTTTACTAGAGCCAGCTGATACAGTAATTCATAATTCATCGAAGATCCTATGTCATGACGTGTCAAGATATTTGTCATTATGTGCAACATTCTTGAGTAAATTTATCTATCTGCTTAATCGAAGTGTCCATGTTGCAGCTAGCTCTGTGTTAGCCGAAGCACAGTTCCAAAGTAGTCGCTGCCTGCTGTCAGTTTTTGAGTAATGTCTCATTGTTGTTGCTGGGCACGAGCAGTTGGCGTCACAGAATAAAGTACGAGTTTAGCGGTTGGTTTGAGACGATACGGAGACAGGCACTTTTCGGATGGAATCGATAATTCGTTTGTAATATGATATCCGCGCCGTGTTTGTCCGCTTTAGGGTTTCAGTGTGGAAGGATCAGTGTCGAATGGTGGCATGCAGAATGTTGTTAAACTCTGCATATTTAAAAGTGTTTGGTGTGACTAGTGTTTTCAGTAATAAACCGTAAAGTTCGAGATCTGCTAATGATAACTGTTCTTAACTGGTTTCTTCATTATCCGCTTCCTTATATTCACTGGAACATGTGAGTTTTAATTAATGGAGGTCAGAGAGGCAGCTGCATCGTAGTAATGCATCACGCACCCAGCGGTCGTTTTACTCACGCGAAGTCATATAAATTAGCAGCTTTCACGTCATTGCTGCAGAAGATGTTTCAAATCCCGTTGAGTCCTAGTGCTCCTCAAAAGAATTAGAGTCCATTAAGCAGAATGTCTTCAGTTAATGTAGTTGCTTATAAAATTATCCAAAAAAAGGAGGATTAAGGGAAAATATAGTACCCTCAATAGGCTAGGCTATGAAGTGCGAGTCAATAAGAATTATTGAGAATCCTTTATTTAGATCCTATATCCAATTAATTAGGTAGATGGCGGAGAGCTGTTTGTATTATCCCGCTCTTTCCATACCTAAAAATAAAGGGCAACGACGGCTTCATCACGAGGAATGTATGTTTTGTCCTTAAGGTGTTACTGGTATTTATGCAATTAAAGTCTCAGAGTGAGAGTGTAGATATACTGAGCAGACAGGGAGAAGTTCCCCACCTAGATTCAGACAACATGGTGCCACGCGCAATCCTCAGTCAGTGTTAGCGGTATATTTGGTACGCAACAAACTCAGCCTGTGTAACATTAAAGAAGATGTAGAAATTTTTCATGCAACTTTCTGGTTCAAATGGCTCTGAGCACTATGGGACTTAACAGCTGAGGTCATCAGTCCCCTAGAACTTAGAACTACTTAAACCTAACCAACCTAAGGACATCACACACATCCATGCCCGAGGCAGGATTCGAACCTGCCACCGTAGAGGTCGCGCGGTTCCAGACTGAAACGCCTAGAACCGCTCGGCCAGACCGGCCGGCGGCAACTTTCTGGAAGAGTTGGAAAGCATGCAATGCAAGTTGCATTCACACAGTGATCTCAATAAGTAAACTGAACTTAAGCACAAAGGGATGCCCAACAACAACCTACAGTGTTTACAGCGGGCTCCAGTAAAAAAAAAAAAGATTGTTCATAAAAACACTGCATGCGCGGATGTGTGTTCTTTCGAGTCATCCCCTTTGGAAGGTTTGCTTAATTATAGAGTCTAAGGCAGGGACGTTAACCTGCGTGAGAGAGGCGAGGACAGTGCCTCAGTTCAACGGAGGGAGAGCTAGCCGCCGCAAGTGACCGTCGGTAGCACAAGATAAGGGTGACTGTAGCAAGTGAAATAACGACGGAAAAGTTTTATGTGACAAAGTGTTGAACACCGTCAAAAAATGTGGTGCAATCGCTGATAACCATGTATTTTTACATTTGGTCAAGAAATAAGTTGTAAATTAAAAGATAATAGGTGTCTTCGTTGATTAAATTATTTTCCTACGATTCAGTACCCAGAAAGATCGACGAACTCAACCTGAGCTCACCACTGGCTTGTTGGTAAAGAGTTTTATACTAATACCAAGTTTACTACTTCTTTAAACGTAAAAGATGCATCGCAGCACACTTTCTAGATGAAAACTATGATATTCATACATCAAAATTAAATAACATTTCATTTCAGTCAGATTACATCATATGAACAGATATAAATTCCATTCCGTAAATAAACTGTCAAATTTACTCTTAGACAGATAATTTTAAACAGTAATCGAAGTACATCAGTGTTACATCATCACTAACGATAAATAAATATAAAACAAATATAAATGGACATCAGATGTCACAATCAAAAATTATACTGTCACAAAGGCACAGGAGAGAGGTACACCTGGTGCTGCAGCGGATCCCTATATTCAGCTGAAGTGATTGGAGCAAAAGGCGGACAAACTAAACACCAATGGTTGGACATGCATTTGAATTCCGCTACTCCTTTATACATCCCCGCTTGGTGGACGTGTAGCTCTAGTGGAAAGCACATGCAGAACCAAATTATCTTCCCGATCAGAATAATTCAGAAAATTCGTGAGTAGTGCCCAAATTATATCGCTATATCCTATACGTCACTCTGGTCGATGGCCAAACTACACACCCTTTATCTCAAAAACTTCATTGTTTTTGTTTCATGTTTTACATGAAGTAGGAATAATGAATAGGTTTTTAAAAAATAAAAGTGAAAGAAAGACAACTCTAGAGTGACTAACTATCTCAATCACATCTTGGTGAAATTTTCGCAACTGGTTTCTAGTATGAAATGAAATAACATGATGCAAACCAACTAGTATAATTTCAAGTAACGAAAGACTGGTAAAGATAAGTTATTGTTCTTAGAGGCAAAAGTCAAATGGTCTGTAAAATAAAACTGGTTTTCTAGTTGCTTTTTTAAAAACATTACATATTTAAGTACGAATGGAAATCTATTTATTCACCGTACCTGGAATTAGGACCAACTCGAATGTGATGGAATCACGGCACAAATCTAGCACAAGAGTTAACATTCTCGTCTTAACTAAAAACAGCACGCAGACTGCATACTATGTTAGCATGACGGTATAACGCAGCTGTAATTTAGAGATTAGCGTTGACGTGTCGCTTTTTTACGTGCAATTTTCACATAAGGAACATATAATTTAGTCAGAGTTACGTCTCTTAAGTATCTACCTTATAATCTTTGACTTCCGTAGCTAACAACTGTAAACTCAGTAAAAAGGAGTAATAATGACCTCAAAGAGCAAGCTGAATAATTTTCTAAAAAACAGGCGACTGTTAATTTACATTTAGTTGCAACAGATTTCCAGAAAGCTTTTTAGACCGTACCTCACAAGCGGCTTGTAACCAAATTGCGTTCTTATGGAATATTGTCCCAGTTATGCGGCTGGCTTTGTGATTTCCTGAAAAAGAGCTCACAGTACTTAGTAGCTGACGGGAAGTCATCAAACAAAATAGAAGTGATTTCTGGCGCTCCCCTCTGCTGTTCCTTAACTATAAAAACGATTCAGGAAGCAACCCGAGCCGCCGTCTTAGAATGTTTGCTTATGATGCTGTCGTTTATCGACTAGGAAAGTCATCAGAAGATTAAAATAAATAGCAAAACTATTTAGAAAAGATATCCACAAGGTTCTAAAATTGGCAGTTCACCCCAGATAATGAAAAGTGTGGATTCATGTACATGAGTACCAAAAGGAAACTATTAAACTACGATTACAATATAAATAAATCAAATGTAAAGGCCGTAAATTCAACTAAATACCTGGAAATTACAATTACGAATAACTTAAATTGAAAAGAACACATAGAAATTGATGTGGGAAAGGCGAACCAAATACTGTAATTTATTGGCAGAACACTTAGAAGATGCAAGAGATCTACTAGACTGCCTACAATACACTTATCCGTTCTCTTTTGGAGTACTGCTGCGCGGTATGGAATCCTTACCACATAGGATTAACGGAGTACCTCGAGAAAGTTCTAAGAAGGGCACCACGTTTTCTTTATTGAAAGATAGGGGGGAGAGTGTCATGGACATGATACAGGATTTGGGGTAAACATCCTTAAAACAGACGTTTCTCGATGCGGCGACATGCTTAGGAAGAAACGATCATCATAATAAAATATGGAAAATCAGAGCTCGCACGGAAAGATATACGTCTTCATTTTCTCTGTGCCCTGTTCGAGAGTGAAATAATACAGAATTACTGCGAAGGTGGTTCGATGAACCCTCTGCCAGGCACTCAAGTGTGATCTGCAGAGTAGCCTTGTAGATGTAGATGCAGATGGTAGAAACTGTCTCTGGTAGAACTGTGCCGTCAGTTTAAGTACGATGCGTTTACGAAAATGCACTTGTGCGGAATATTGGATCCGTCCCTATAAAATAAAATTTATCATAATGGCCCACTCGAATGAAACCCATACATCAGATTGTCTGAGTATGCAATCGGAATTCTGCTGTAGATTGGTGAAAAGGACTTAGTTAGTCACTAAACTAAAAAGTACAGGTAGAGATTTAATAACACAAAAGATAAGTGAAATTGATTGAAAAACATTCTTTTGCCACCGCCGTCTGTAGTAAGTAAAATTAAAGCATCTACGCTTCAATTTAGTCGTACAGGAAATCTTGACACAATGAGCGTTTCTTGCTTCGCCTACACTCTCTGCTACTTGCACAGCTGCAAGCGCGTTTTAGTTACATAAACACTAGGCGCGTCGGCTGCTACGGAAACATTTCTCTCGAAATCAAACGGTATGTTTCCTGTCTCGTAGGTTCTGTACGCTAATTTTGAACAATCGCTAGATTTAAAGATACATATACATCAGAGCTCCGCAAGATGCCTGACGATGTGTGACGAAGCGTAACTTTTAGTATCACTAACTGATCCCCCTTCCCTGTTCCATTCGCGCATGGCGTCTGGGAAGACTGATTGTTGGTAAACTTACGTATTAGCTCAAGTTCCTCCATTTCCCTCGTTACGATCATTTCGTGAGACGTATGTTGGAAGAATTAATACCTTGTCTGACTCTTCCCGGAAAGTATTCCCTCTAAATTTCAGTACTAAACCTCGGTGTGATGTACAATAGTCTATTTTCCTGTGTTAAAAATGGGATTCGGATTGTTGGTCTCCTGAGTGATTATAACATTCAGATCGCATTTACGAGCAATATTCTCACTAAATGTATGTTACTTTATATAATTAAAGCTTAAAAATCATTAAATATCAAGACTTGGTCACGTGATAGAAAACGTTCTATTATTGGCTGAAGCTCTCATGACGTCGCAGACTAGAAGTAAGACGAAGCTATACGTATGTTATAGGAATGTTAGCCGAAGTTACTAGGTTTTTAAGTACTTTTTCTGCAAATAGTTTACCTATTTGGTGATGGAAAACGCATTTACAACTTTTAAGTAACAATAGAAAGGAATTTTGTGAGCGCTGATAGTAGAAACCTTACGAAAGCATGCGTTTATGCTCCACTCATTTCGAGCGGCGATATGTGCAAGGACAGACATTCTTTTCCTTACTCCCTGCAGCATTATTAAACTCATTCAAAACTAAGGAATTGTAGAACTTTTGCAAATAGAATCGTATCTTATATCTAGATTGTCGACTATCAGCCATGAACTACGGCCGAAAGCGCAATTAAATTATTCTTGTCAAATCTTAGAACTGATGTCCGCTATAAAAGGTATTTAGCCGATGTACCGCCTGTACCACGGACTCCGTGGCGCAACGGACAGAAATGTAACTTCGGATGAACAGGAAACAGGTTCCAATCGTGGAAGGGATATATATATTGTAAAAATTTTACACGAAATACGAAAATAGCGTTAGCAAGAACTCATTTAGCTGTAGTTTCAGTGGTGGAATGTATTATACATAGCTTCAAAATTATCTTACTCTGAGAAATGGACACCTGGGTTTAAGTGCATTTACTTTGCTTACTTGCTTGGAAAGTATTGCTAGTAGTGAAGATATCATACACCCACAGTACAACGAGGTGTAGAACGATGAGCGTTTGTATACGGAGAGATACAGGGCATGTACGACATGCAGGTAACACAAACGTAAGGCCTCCGCTGTTTGTGCGTGTAGACTAAAGTCAGGGTCTGAAGCAGACTTAACATCATCTTATGTAAGACGATGAAATATCAAAAGCTTCAACAATAAGGATTCTAACTGGATAGTACGAAGATAAAATTGTTTCTCATAAAGTAAAACGTGTGTGGCCGTAAAAACTAGAAAATATCTTTCTGAACATGACGTGTGTGTACAGTTACTGCAAATGTAGGCGCATGTAAATGCCAAGGAAAACACAATAATACTCTGTTTCTAATCAATGTAGTGAAGTTTTGTAATTGTAATTTGGTTTCCATACGAAAGAACTGTTGATTTGTATAACAAATAAGTTAAAATATTGTTGCAAACTGGATTAGAACCAGCGATCTATGGATAGCATATTAAAATATTCGATTGTCCAGCACTCTAGCAACGGAGATTCGCAACGATGCGCCTGCAACGATAATTTTTACTAAGAGTTTAAGTTCGTTGATTGACACTGTCCTTCTTTATAATGGTGGGAAGGCGTATCTCGGAGGTAAATTAATGTCAGCTTCAGCGTGCAAGACATTTTTAGTCAAGTAAGGAAACTTGGGCATCGACGTGGTGGTATTTTGTCGGTACAGTCAACCTCTTTTAGCGCACCTTCTCGTTCTTTGGAACATTCAAAAACAATTTGTCAAGAGTTTTTGTGGATATATATTGTACAATGTAGTACTACACAAAATTTGTAATCCATTTTCCGAAATGTTAACTCCAAAACAAGACATCACTGTTAATTATATCTTTAGTCCATCTTTCTAGTGATGGTTGCGGGACTCGGCTGCTCTATACAGGATGACACACCTTTCAAAGAGGATGTCACACCTTTCAACCATCAAATTTCCAGTCTTATTTTATTTGGCAACCAGTTTCAGCATTTTACTATGGCATCTTCAGGGCCCTGACCGACGTGTGTGATCAGTCGGCCGGTGATGATTGAAGTGATCACTGTACCAAATACTACTAATACCAGTATTGCTGGCCCCGGTTCTGATCACAACCGAGGTAGATTCTTCTTACACGTCGGTCAGGGGCCTGAATATGGCGTAGTAAAACGCTGAAACTGGTTGCCAAAGAAAATAAGGTTGGAAGTTTGACGGATGGAAGGTGTTTAATTTGACATCCTCACTGTTAATTAGCTTTATAACAGCAGGAGCAGCAAGCTAGCCAGTGACGTTACAGGCATCACATGGCTCGAATGGAGCGTTTTAGTGGGCTTTCAAATTATGTCAATTTCATTTTCGTTTTTATAAAGGAATAATGGAATTCAAGAGGGAAAAAAGAATGTTATGAGCATGAAATGATATAATTAACCACGTAAGACGATTTCCATGAAACATTCAAATACAATATACCTCTCTTGTGGTGTCTGCCTTTGGAAATTGTTGACCATTGCCGTAACACTCTCGTGCTGACTAACCGATCCCGTGACTAAACACGCAGGTCTTAGTTGGATCTTCTCTGTGTCTCTTCTATAAATTCCACCTGATAACGGTCCCCGACTAAAAGGCAATATACAAGAATCGGTTGAGCAATTGCAAGTTACTTCTTTCATAGATAAGTTACATTTCCTTAAGATTTTTCTATGAGTCTCAGTTTGGCATCTACTTTTCTCACCATATGTTTCATGTGGTCATTCCACATCAAGTCGCTTAGCTCCCCTCTCTGCTCCAGAGGCGTAGTAGAGACTACTTCTAGAAGGGCAGCAATTTCTTTCACATAATCTGGTACATACGCCTCTCCACTATTAAGCTACTGTACTTGCTTTTCTATTCCGGGACCAAATCTGCCATTTCCGCATTCGTACGATGATTGAAAAGAGTGACAGTACCACGATGTTCAGCGCTGAAACAATTTCGGAAGCCCGAATCCAGTATTTCGGCTTTCCCTCTGTCGCTTTCTGTTTCAGCGTAAGTATGATCACTATGTGAGTAAATAATTTCGAACCGCTTACTAATTTTACGTAAGATCAAAACCTCTCAGGATCTTTAGTCAGATCGGTTGTCACAATTTTACTTTCAAAGTCACTGAACGCGTCTCACATTGAATCTCCTTACGCTCATTTTCTCTTCGTTCAGCTTTTACTTGTCACCAACGTTTTGACTTCTTTTAAATGTGTGATGAATTTCTCTTTGTTTACGGAGCAGTTTTTAATACGACTGTTAAACCACTGTGGGTCTTTCCCATTCCTTGCACGCAACATAATTTTCTAACGAACTTCCAGCATGCTGGAGTAGCTGTGGATCGGCAATTTCTGTTAGTCAGTGAAATGAAAACCCAGTCCGTAGTGGCGATTTTCACTTTTTTTATTCGCTCGATTACTAGTTTCGGGCCGAGATCCGTTTTCAAATCAAATCACCATACACATAGTCAAAACGGTATTCCCGAAAATGTGAAAACATGTCAAAAATATACTGTTATCTCTATGCGCTGTAACTGTTCGTTGCACATTTTTGATCCGGATTTCACGTTTTCGGAAACACTGTTTTTGACGATGTTACGATGTTCTAAAACTGGGTCTCGGCCCGAAACTAGTCAACGAATGAATAAAAAAAGTGAAAACTGCAACTTTGGATTGGTTTTTCGTTGTACTGATGCTTTTTTAAGGCATATTGATGGTTGCTTTTGATTTTTTTTCCAGTTGTGCTCCACAGTTTCGTCCTCAGTACTGAATATTTCATGTTGACTACACAATTACTCAGCAATATGTATACTGTCACTCTCGCTAAGCACCAATATTCAGACCCGTATTCAGACTCGTATTCAGACACATATTCATTAACGCTATCATAACTTTATGGTCACTGATACCTCCTCTACATCAACTGATTCTGTTACGCCGGAGATAAGGTAGCCCCTGAGGGCCGGCAACCCATACTACAGCACAGAGGAGAGGGTTGTCTATGTCTAATTCGTACCAAAAGCACCAGGGTAAAAACCGGCTATAAAAGATAATGGAAAGAGACATTCCGAGCACTACTTCCTGCAGGGAATGATCAGAAAACTAATACAGGTAATTCGGTAAGTCCCCTCAGAAGTGCCATAGCACTGCAACTCCTGATGCGGACGATCAGTAAAAGGATTCGATTATCATCCTTCATCCAGCTGTCATGCTTAACTTCACTCACATTAATTAGCAATCAGAATCCGTAAAACCTTACGAGATACGATAATAACTTCTTGCTCCAATAAATACGCCTTCACCGTTGGCATCTAACCTACCTTTACAGTAAGTACTCCAGACTGAATTTAGGATTCAGTTGATGTTCATTTCCGGTTTCAACCAACTTCCTCTTCCTATTATTATCTAGGCACTAGAACATTTGATAAATGATGCTAACTGTTGGATCTTATCATGCTTTTCAAGTTTACTGATATCATATTAACCTTTTCTAATTATGTTCTGCGAGGAGGAGCATTCTCTCAGTTTTAGAAATATCGAAGGAATGTTTTAGAAATTTCGAAGGAATGTTTTCTATACCTCCTGGCTAGTTTAAATACAAACTCTTTTTGTGCCCCGACTGTAATACTGGATACCCTATGCCGTTTTTCCGTAACATCAACAGATGGTTCCTTCGTCTTTTAGAGAGCTTTGATATACTCATCATTTCTCTCCCCTGAAATCGTCATCATTTATTATTGACGGGTTTGCTTTAATTTCAGCGAAAGACATTTTGACTTTCATATATCTTGAATCTGTCGTTCTGACGAAAATGTTGTTTGCGGATGCCCTCATATTTTTTCCACGCTCGCATTGATTTAGCTTCGCTGCACTTTATGTTGATTTCATTCCAAAGTGACATAATTGCTGTATATCCTTTACCGTTCCGTAACTTTCTTTCATGGCCCAGTTGCATGATTTCGTCTTTTACTCAGGCTTTCTTCCCAGTTATCTTCCTTGCAACACACTGATTAGCTAAAAAAGTATACCCACAGCAACATTAAATGCCACCTGGTGACGTTGTGACCACGTGACGCGGTAAGTATAGTATATAACTGGAGCATAAATAAATGGTGTACCATTCTAGCGACGATACAGGCCGCAAAAAGGGGAATCCGAAATCACATTGCCCGCATCTCGTGGTCGTGCGGTAGCGTTCTCGCTTCCCACGCCCGGGTTCCCGGGTTCGATTCCCGGCGGGGTCAGGGATTTTCTCTGCCTCGTGATGGCTGGGTGTTGTGTGCTGTCCTTAGGTTAGTTAGGTTTAAGTAGTTCTAAGTTCTAGGGGACTGATGACCATAGATGTTAAGTCCCATAGTGCTCAGAGCCATTTTTTCGAAATCATATTGATGGGCCGAAACATTATGAGCGCTGCCCATCGCGAGATTGAACCCTTCCTGGTAGTGTTGCGGGAACGTGACGCAATAAGGAAAGAACGTAAGCGGAAGTGAGACGAATGGTCAGTCATTATAGCAAGGATGAGGGCCGCAAATGAGGAAATCCACCGATATAAGCGGTATTAACAAACGGCACATTATTGTGTCGCTACAGCTGGAAACGAGATTGTCTCGAACGGGGAAACTGGTCGCCAATTGGCATATTACTACAGCGAGCATATATGGAAAGTGGATGAGGGATGGTGAAACGACGAGCAGGCAATACGGTACTGGACGACCAAGCCTCATCACAAAACGTAGAGGTCGGAGGTCCCCCACTGTGTAATCCAGGATACGCAGCGATCTGTGGCAGATCTGACGACAGAGTATATTGCTGGTACAGACACAAGTGTTTCGGAACACACCGTTCAAAGGCAATTGTTAAACATGGAGCTCCGCATCACTACAACGACATCATCAGTTGTGACTGCAGTGGGCACAGCATCACCGAGTTTTCACCGTGTATTGACAGAAACGCCGCCCGTCGAATGAATCGCGTTTCTTGTTTACACGGGGTCGATGGTTGGTTCCTTACACGCCATCATCCCGGCGAATGGCGGCACAAAATATGCACCTCGCCGCAGGTGCCGCCGGTGAGAACAGAATTATGCTATAGGGTACATTGAGTTGGATGCCTACGGCATCTGTGGTGGTAATCGAAGGAATCATGACAGCGGTGAACTACGTGAACATTACTGCGGACCACCTCCACCCCTTCGTGTTTGAACTGTCCCTGGCGACGGCATCTTCCAACAGAATAACTGTACGTGTTGCGAGGTCAGAGTCGTGCTACAGTAGTTTGAGAGGCATTATAGAGAACTCACATTGATGTCTTGGCCAGCAGTTGTACCTAATCTGTACCCACTGGAACACATATGGGACGCGAGCTGTGTGCCCTTAAACCACCATCCCATAATTTGCGGGAATTGCTTGACCTTTGCATAGACCTCAGTCAGTTGCGACTGCAATGATCACCTCTCGCATGGTCCAACCAGTCACTTTTATTGTAACATTAAGTCGATGGCGGTGTCCGACTACATCGTCATCCACGCGAATGGCTGCTCGACACGTCCACTGCACCGCAAACGAAGGGCTATGGAAGCGTCATTACGGTATGGAGGACAGTCAGGTGCGCTTGCATGGTAGCTGTGGGAATAATACAAGGCACCATGTCAGCCGTCGACTACACGAACATTATTGCCGACCATCGCATCTATTCATGCCTGATGCCTTCTCCGACGGCTATAGTACCTTCCAGCAGAATAACTGCCCATGTCACAAGGGTAGAATCATGCTACAGCAGTTTGAGGAGCATGTCACCGAATGCACTTGACGCCTTGATCACCAGATTCGCCTGATCCGAACCCGACTGAGCACAACTGGCACGCTATGAGGCGCCAGGTCAACGTTCATAAGCCACCAGCCAGCAATGTACGATCTTGAGTGACCTGTGCTTAGACATCTGATGCTACATTCCTTCCGAAAACTATCATGGACTTTCCGAAGCCACTCCACCCAGAATAGCTGCTGCATTGCCTTCCAAATGTATACCGACACGCTATCGACACCTACATAGTTACTCCACATCGCGGTGAGTATCCAGTACCGCTACTAACCATTTCCCTTCGTGTTCCACTCGCAGGTAGAGGGAGGGAAAAAGGCCATCTATATGCCTCCGTCTGAGCCTGATTTCTCGTATGTTATCTTCGTGGTACTTCAGCACAATGTACGTTGGCGGCAGTAGAATTGTTTGGCAGTTACGGGTTCACAGGTAGATGCCGTGTTTCTTGACTTCCGCAAGGCGTTCGATACAGTTCCCCACAGTCGTTTATTGAACAAAGTAAGAGCATATGGACTATCAGACCAATTGTGTGATTGGATTGAGGAGTTCCTAGATAACAGGACGCAGCATGTTATTCTCAATGGAGAGAAGTCTTCCGAAGTAAGAGTAATTTCAGGTGTGCCGCAGGGGAGTGTCATAGGACCGTTGCTATTCACAATATACATAAATGACCTGGTGGATGACATCGGAAGTTCACTGAGGCTTTTTGCAGATGATGCTGTGGTGTATCGAGAGGTTGTAACAATGGAAAATTGTACTGAAATGCAGGAGGATCTGCAGCGAATTGACGCATGGTGCAGGGAATGGCAACTGAATCTCAATGTAGACAAGTGTAATGTGCTGCGAATACACAGAAAGATAGATCCTTTATCATTTAGCTACAAAATAGCAGGTCAGCAACTGGAAGCAGTTAATACCATAAATTATCTGGGAGTACGCATTAGGAATGATTTAAAATGGAACGATCATATAATGTTGATTGTCGGTAAAGCAGATGCCAGACTGAGATTCATTGGAAGAATCCTAAGGAAATGCAATCCGAAAACAAAGGAAGTAGGTTACAGTACGCTTGTTCGCCCACTGCTTGAATACTGCTCAGCACTGTGGGATCCGTACCAGATAGGGTTGATACAAGACATAGAGAAGATCCAACGGAGAGCAGCACGCTTCGTTACAGGATCATTTAGTAATCGCGAAAGCGTTACGGAGATGATAGATAAACTCCAGTGGAAGACTCTGCAGGAGAGACGCTCAGTAGCTCGGTACGGGCTTTTGTCAAAGTTTCGAGAACATACCTTCACCGAAGAGTCAAGCAGTATATTGCTCCCACCTACGTATATCTCGCGAAGAGACCATGAGGATAAAATCAGAGAGATTAGAGCCCACACAGAGGCATACCGACAATCCTTCTTTCCACGAACAATACGAGACTGGAATAGAAGGGAGAACCGATAGAGGTACTGAAGGTACCCTCCGCCACACACCGTCAGGTGGCTTGCGGAGTATGGATGTAGATGTAGATGTAGATGCCGGTTCTCTAAATTTCTCAACATTGTTTTCGAAAAGAACGTCACCTTCCCTCCAGTGATTCCCATTTGCGTTGCCGAAAGCACCTCTACCTCTACATCTACATCTACGTGATTACTCTGCTATTTACAATAAAGTGTCTGGCAGAGGGTTCAATGAACCACCTTCATGCTGACTCTCTACCGTTCCTTTCTCGAACGGCACGCGGGAAAAACGAGCATTTGAATTTTTCCGTGCGAGCCCTGATTTCTCTTATTTTATCGTGATGATCATTTCTCCCTATGTAGGTGCGTACCAACAGAATGTTTTCGCAATAGGAGGAGACAACTGGTGATTGAAATTCCATGAGAAGATCCCGTCGCAACAAAAAATGCCTTTGTTTTAATGATTGCCACTCACGTATCATGTCTGTGGCACTATCTCCCCTATTTCACGATGATACAAAACGAGCCTCCCTTCTTTGTACTTTTTCGATGTCATCCGTCAGTCCCAACTGACGCGGATCCCACACCGCAGAGCAATACTCCAGAATAGGGCGGATAAGCGTAGTGTAAGCAGTCTCTTTGGTAGACCTGTTGCACCTACTAAGTGTTCTGCCAATGAATCACAGTCTTTGGTTTGCTCTACCCACAATATTATCTATGTAATCGTTATTTGTAATTGTAATCCCTAAGTATTTAGTTGAATTTACAGCCCTCAGATTTGTGTGACTTATCGCGTAATCGAAATTTAGCTGATTTCCTTTGGCACTCACGTGAATAACTTCACACTTTTCTTTATTCAGGGTCAATTGGCACTTTTCGCAACATACAGATATCTTATCTAAATCATTTTGCAAGTCGTTTTGATCATTTGATGACTTTACGAGACGGTAAATGACAGCATCATCAGCAAACAATCTATGACGGCAACTCAGATTGTCCCCTGTGCCGTTAATATAGATCTGGAACAATAGAGGGCCTATAACACTTCCTTGGGGAACGTCAGATATTACTTCTGTTTTACTCGATGACTTTCCGTCTATTACTACGAACTGTGACCTTTCTGACAGGAAATCACGAATCCAGTCGCACAACTGAGGCGATACTCCGTAGGCACGCAGAGTGGTTAGAAGACGCTTGTGAGGAACGGTGTCGAAAGCCTTCTGGAAATCTAAAAATATCGAATCAATTTGACATCCCCTGTCGATAGCACCTATTACCTCATGAGTATAAAGAGCTAGTTGTGTTTCACTAGAGCGATATTTTCTGAATCCGTGCTGACTATATGTCAATGAATCGTTTTCTTCGAGGTGCTTCATAATGTTCGAATACAGTATATGTTGTAAAACCCTACTACAATCTAGGGAGCAAAATAATGCATGAAGAAAGAAACAAGACGATTGTAAGAACCGTAGTAACACAAATAGGGCATAGAATTGTGTTACGGGAAGCAGTAGAGGACAAAAATTCTAGGGGAATGTAGAGAAAGGAATATACCTTCCATTGCGCCACAGGGAGTAGTAGAGGGCAAAACTCTTGGGAATGGCAGAGGAGGGGAACGTTGGAGGGCAAAACGTCTAGGAGGAGGCATAAAATCGAATATGTCATCCACTGTGTTACGGAGAGCAGTAGAAGACAAAAATTTTAAGAGAAGACAGAGAATGGAATATATACTTCTCAGTCAAGTAGCTCCTCAACTGCTCTGGACTGAGTGAACCCCGCTTGCGAACACCGCACGGCAGACCCAGACAGTCAGCCATCTACGTGCCAGCCAAGTTCGACAATGCTTAACTTCGGTCATACAACGGGAATCGGCGTTACAACTACGGCGATGCTGCCGACTGGTCAACTTAGTCAAATTTAACAAATACATTTCTAGCACCAGAGGCTTTTTGATAATTATCCTCATTCTGACCTTTCGATTACCTCGAAGAAGACGGCCTGAGGACACACAGTCAACATGAGTTTAGAAAACATCGTTCCTGTAAAACACAACTAGCTCTTTATTCACATGAAGTGTGGAGTTCCATTGACTAGGGATTTCAGATCGATTCCGTATTTCTGGATTTCCGGAACGCTTTGGACACTGTACCACACAAGCGGCTCGTAGTGAAATTGCGTGCTTATGGAATATCGTCTCAGTTATGCGACTGGATTTGTGATTTCCTGTCAGACAGGTCGCAGTCCGTAGTAATTGACGGAAGGTCATCGAGTAAAACAGAAATGATTTCTGGCGTTCTCCAAGGTAGTGTTATAGGCGCTTTGCTGTTCCTTATCTATATAAACAATTTTCGAGACAATCTGAGCAGCCGTCTTCGGTTGTTTGCAGATGACGCTGTCGTTTTCCGACTAATAAAGTCATCAGAAGATCAAAACAAACTGCAAAACGATTTAGAAAAGATATCTGAATTTTGCGAAAGGTGACAGTTGACCCTAAATAACGAAAAGTGTGAGGTCATCCACATGAATGCTAAAAGGAACTCGTTAAACGTCGGTTACACGATAAATCAGTCTAATCTACAAGCCGTAAAATCAACTAAATACCTAGGTATTACAATTACGAACAACTTAAATTGGAAAGATCCCATAGAAAATATTGCGGGGAAGGGTAACCAAAGACTGCGTTTTATTGGCAGGACACTTAGGAAATGTAACAGACCTACTAATCAGACTGCCTACACTACGCTTGTCCGTCCTCTTTTAGGATACTGCTGCTCGGTGTGGGATCCTTAACAGATAGGACTGACGCAGTACATCGAGAAGGCTCAAAGAAAGGCAGCACGTTTTGTATTATCGCGAAATATGGGAGAGAGTGTCACAGAAATGATACAGGAATTAGGCTGGAAATTATTAAAAGAAGGCTGTTTTCGTTGCAGCGGAATCTTATCACGAAATTCCAATCACCAGCTTTCTCCTCCGAATGCAAAAATATTTTGTTGACACCGACCTATGTAGGGAGGAGCGATCACCATGATAAAATAAGGGAAATCAGAGCTCGTACGGAAAGATATAGGTGTTTATTCTTTCCGCGCGATACGGGATTGGAATAATAGAGGATTGTGAAGGTGGTTCGGTGAACCCTCTGCTAGACACTTGAATGTGATTTGCAGAGTACCCATGTAGATGTAGATGATAATTCGTCGTCTATGGAGGGTGCGGCATCACAAGAGGAGAGCATTTCTTATCGAGCTGTTTGTAACCAGTAACCAATCAGAGGTGTGAGCGGAAAAACAGACAAAAGGAAAAATTACCTCTCCACATATTTATTTGTAATACATTGCATGTTTTGAACCTAATGGTCAACTGACAGTTCCTGTAACAATCGTCGAACCTCTTTAGGCTTTCGCAATCTCTTTCTTTTTTTCGATTTGTTGCTTTCCCGGTATCATTGAATTATCAAGAGATAATGCAAACTAATATACAGTAAATTACTTGTTTTCAAATGGTACCAGTCTCATTATTTATTTTGCCTTAATTTAATCGACTGCGATATGTTACGGGCATGTTTAACTGCAAAACCAAACCACTGTGGGCGTGCTCCCTCTCGTTTTCCGCTAAAATGCGACAACGTCAAGATTACACACACATTGAAAATTATCAAATAGTTAATGTGAGATTGTTTTAGTGAATGTGGTTTCACTTGTCGGCTGTATAGAACGTCCGATGATGAGCAAAACACGGTCGAAGAGTACAGAAACGGATTCAGTTAAACGAAATAATTCATATGTCCGTTAGCAGCTCAAAACAAATAATTCGTGTGTAACTGTCAACAGTACTTACACTTAGCAGCCCTGTGAGCAGGCTTAATTAAATACGATATTTAGCGTGCAGACAGAGGGACCACGCAGCTGCGCCATGCTTACGTTGAGACGCCGGACGCGCTCGAAGTTCCTGGCTCGGTTGCTAGGCGCCAGCAGCCGAGTGCTGATCTCGCGGAAGCGCTCGTACAGCCAGACTTCCGCCAGGGCGCGCTGCCTCGCCGCGCTGCTCTGTTGCCCCTGCTGTTGCTGTTGCTTCTGTTGTTGTCCTACGGCGGTCGCCGTGCAGCACAGCAGCACCACCAGCGGCGTTGCCAGTCGCATCCTGTGGAGGACACACTAGCTTCACCTGCTGTAGCGACACCTCACCCACCCACCTGCCCCGTTTGTGTGTGTGTGTGTGTGTGTGTGTGTGTGTGTGTGTGTGTGTGTGAATTTCTGAGGGACCAAACTGCTGAGGTCATCGGTCCCTAGACTTACACACTACTTAAACTAACTTATGCTAACGACAACACACACACTCATGCCCGATGGAGGACTCGAACCTCCGGTGGGACCAGCCGCGCAGTCCGTGGCATGGCGCCTCTGACCGCTCTGCCACTCCGCGCGGCTTCCCGGTTTACATTCTCGACTGAAACATGGTCGCGACATGGAAACTACACACACTAATATTTAGGATAACTTAAACATTCTGAAGAGATACTGAAATACGCCCTTGTCAAGTCATCTGTAAGAAAAGTTATGCGGGAAACGTCCATACGTACCGACCCATTTCACAGTTATCACATTTTCCACTATTTTTGATAACGTGGTATAGTGTAGAATCCTCCCAGAGTTTCTTATCAAGTCTGGCAAATATACCGAAATATGGTTAGCAAAGTTCTTCACATCACTATTGCAGGGAGGAAACATACCCCAAGAACTTAAACGTGCCAAGATAATTGCCCTCCTAAAGCCAGGTAAACCGGGAAACCTTCCGCAAAACTACCGGCCCATTGCACTGCTCTCAGCCTGGTGTACAAACGTCTGGAACGAGTACTACCTAACAGGATCGGTTAGACAGTACTCACGGCCATCCCAGTAGAACAAGCTGGCTTTCGAGCCCAACTGAAACTGTGCAGACCAAGTCCTGGTCCTTACAACACATATTGAAGTAGGATTCCAAAAGAAATTAAAAACATCTGTGGCCTTCATTGACTTGTCAGAACCCTATGATACCGCCTGGAGACAACGCCTACTCTATAGACTGATGAAACTAATTCCCTGTCAAAAAGTGACAAAGCTTATTGGTAACATGAGTGGTAACAGAGGATTCCAGGTCCTCATGGGAAACAGTCAGTAGCCAGAAATTCCTTCAAAATGGCTTACCTCAAGGCTCGGTACTAGCACCACTGCTTTTGAGCCTATACATTGCTGACATGCCAGAAACAGCTTGTATGAAATTTGGCTACGCTGATGAGTGGGCTATTGCAACAAGGCACACCGATTTTGGTACAATGTAAGAAACCGTGTCATCCCATCTGTCTGCCCTGGCAGCATACTTCCGTAAATGGAGGCTTAGGCTTAACGCCACGAATTCAGAAGTAACTTGCTTCCACCTCAATAACAGAGAAGCCGACAGAGCTCTGGAAGTATACCTTGACCTCACGCGCCTCAACCACAACAAGGAGTCAAGGTACCTAGGCGTCACGTCAGACAGAACCTTGTCGTTTAAATCACACCTTACAAAATCAGCTGTCAAGGTTATAACAAGAAACAACCTCATCCATAAACTCTGCGGAACCACCTGGGGATCAACTGCAACAACTCTGAGGACATCTGCACTGAGCCTCGTATACTCGGCGGCGGAGTACTGTGCACCAGTACGGCTAAACAGTAGTCATGTGAACAAAATCGATGTCGAACTGAACAATACGATGCGCATTATTTCAGGAACCGTTAGGACTACCCCTAACATACGGATACCTGTCTTGAGTCATATACCACCCCCAAAAATACGACGAGAAGCAGCCTTGGTCAGGGAATACAACAAGATCGAAGCAAACCCTGAACTACCGGTACACATCGATATACCTGATCTGAGTACCAAAAGGCTTCGTTCAAGACATCCTCCGCTTGCTCTCGACAACCTCACTGGGTCTGACATCAACTCTTGAAGAAGAGAATGGCTCCAGAATGCCCCAACAACTTGCCACCTAACGCCTTGTATGACCGAGGCAGTTACTGGGTTTGATCAGCCGCGCAAGGACTGGGCATGGAAGATGTGCTGACTCACTCTTCAAATGGGGACTGCTGTCTTCGCCAGCATGTGACTGCGGCGCGCGTAAGCATACCATCCAACACATCAGAGAAGAATGCAGTGCTAGAGTGTTCAATGGGGAATTTGAAGAATTCCCCGTGGCATCCCAAAAATCCATCGTATATATACAAGGACTTGATGTTTGTCTGGGAATATATATAATTTTATGTAACGTAGAATAACATGATCCAATACTGAAATGTACTTAAATACAATACGCTAAATAAATAAACAAATAAGTGTAGAAAATATCTTACCTGGTCAACAATAGTATCTTAAGTAAATCACAGGATTTAATAATATCTGAAAAACTGGGGAACGCCATTCATACATACATTCACCAAATTTTGCAAGCCATAAATAACAACTGAGTATTTCTGTCATCTACACGAGACATTTGACTGTGTGATTCACGTTACCCTCCTAAATAAAGTAAGGAAACAAACATTGGAAAATGTATCTAGCCAAACGAATGCAGGAAGGTGAACTTAAAAATTCAACCAATGTAAGCAGGGGAGATTCTTCTGACTGAGGAGAGAACACAAAGGGTTCCACAAGGTTCAACCTCAGGCCCACCATATCTCATATATCTGAACTATCTTCCACCTAACATGTGGGAGGCAGAATTAGTTCTAGTTAAAGATTATGTAACTATATTTCACCTAACATACAGCAGGCAGAATGAGTTCTTCTTCAAGATTGTGTTGTAATCAAAAAATCATACCTACAGTAACAGAAGAAATGGTAAATAGCAGGCTTAAAGGTGTTATTGAGTGGTTTTCTGCAAATGATCTCAATTTCAAATTTAAAAAGACAACATATTCAGTGTTGTACATCTAACCGTACTACGCCAGTGACAAATGTTACACACAGTGAGAAAATAACAACTAGAGCCTATACTTAAAAAATAGTTATCCACATACAGCAGGATTTAAACTGGAAAACATACATTTGAAGTCGTAAAACAACACAGTTGAGCCACATTGTACGTAAGATAATAACAAATCTTGAGGAGAGGTAAATCATTTGTGCATAATAATAAATATAGAGGAGAGATAAATCATTAAGTTAACATATTTTTCGTATAGTCATTCAATAATGTCCCATGCAATAATTCTCAAGGTTTAATCCATCTTTAAGGGAAAGAGTTTTCATTACTCAAAAACGTGCTGCATGAATAATATGTGATGCTCACCAGAATCGTCATGTAGGCAAATCGACATTTAAGGACTTGACATTCCGCTCACCTTTGCACAATATATGTATTCCTTCATGACATATTACAGATAATATACTAAAAAAAATATGCACAATGTTACAATACCAAGAGGTCAAAAACAAAGTTCATTATTCCATACTGAGGTGGACTTTAGCATAAAAATGGCTGTAAAGTGCTGCCACTCACTTTTAGTTACGAAATGTCAGGTTTATATAAACGATCAAAGTCAGATGATTTCTGACTTCGTAACAATTGAAAATGTCCCAAGGCTGAAATCTAGATCGCGTAATAAAGCACATCATGTAGTAAATGACGCTTGTATCTGTCCATGATTCCCGGTACTTCTTATGATCTCTAAGGATGCAGTATAGTGTGGAGCCCCTCATTTTAATACGTTTCGTCTCTAATATTCGTATTATATTTTCAAGCTGGTACGCTTGAGGAGAGAACCATTTTAGAGAACGTTCAGTGACTATTTCTATAGAGCAGACAGTGACACTGCCAATATGACATGACAACCCGGACAAACAAGAGACCAACATAGCGACTTAGGAGTCCTGGAGCCTCTTCTCGAAGATTTCACTCTGAGCGACACAATTAGAGACCAAGCTACTGCATAGCATCTCTACCATGGCAAATCCTGGAATGGGTGGGGCCACCTTGTGTCTCGATGTTGTGCCGTGTACTTCTCCTAACTACAGATGTGTCCGTTATAGAAAACGAAATGTTACTTGAGCTGCAAAGGATTGCCTCCACTAGACGAAACACTGGTACACATTTTTTTTCAATATTTATATTTATTTACTGATTTTTTCGTCAATTTTCTAATTGTTTGATGCGGCCCGCCACGAATTCCGCTCCTGCTGGTACCTCTTCATCACAGAGTACCACTTGTAACATACATCCTCAATTATTTGTTTTGTGTATTCCTATCTCTGTCTTCTCCTACAGTTTTTACCCTCTGTAGCATTTTTACCCTCTGTAGCACCGTCTAATATCATGGAGGTTGTTCCCTGATCATCCTGCCACTTCTTCTTGTCAGTGCTATCCATGTGTTCCTTCTTCGCCGATTATGCGGAGAACATCATTCCTCATCTTAACACCCCACCTAATTTGTAACATTCTTTTGTAGCACCACATCTCAAATGCTTCGATTCTCTTCTGTTCTGGTTTCCTCACTGCCCTTGTTTCACTACCATACAATTCTGTGCTCCGAACTCACACTCGCAGAAGCTTCTTCCTCAAATTAAAGCCAATGTTTGATACTAGTAGATTTCTCTTCACTAGGAATGTCCTTTTTGCCAGTGTTAGTCTGTTTTTTATGTCCTTCTTGCTCCGTCCGTCAAGGGTTGCTTTGCTTCCAAGGTAGCAGAATTCCTCAGTTTCTCTACTTCGTGATCACTAATTTTAATCTTAAGTTTCTCGCAATCCTCATACCTGCTTTATCTTTTTTGTTTTGTCTTTTTCCAGTTTACATTCGATCCACATTCCGTACTCATTACACTGGTCATTCCATCCAACAGATCCTACAATTCTTCACTTCCACTGATGATAACAATGTCCTGAGCGAATGATATCATTGATTTCCTTTCAGAGTGAATTTTAATCCCACTCTTGAACATTTCTTTTATTGCCGTCTTTGCTCTTCCTATGTTTAGACTGAACAGTAAAGGCGAAAGACTATATCTCCACCTTACACGTTTCTTAATCCTAGCGCTTCGTTACTGTTCCGTCTTGGATTTCGAGATCGACAGATCCAATGAACGTGTCTTCATCCATTATCAAGAACGGCCTCCTTGGTGCTTTTACCTCTATTAAAGCGAAACTGCTCATCATTTGACAGACCCTCAATTTTCTTTTCCATTCATCTGCAGCTTAGATGCACGAGCTGTTAAACTGATTGTGCCTTAGTTCTCGCTCTTATCTGCGCTTCCCCAGTGTCATAGATTCTACTCACTAATGTGAATAGTAGTTTGGTTGCCGCTTCCCCTTAATGATTTTAGAAATTCAGATGGAATGTTATCTATCTCTTCTGCCTTATTTCATCACAAGTCTTCCTGAACTCTTTTAATCCTGTTTACTAGATCCCCTACATCTTACTTATCGGTTCCAATTTCATCGCTCGCGTCATCAGATTAATCCTCCCCTCATAGAGGCCTTCAATCTACTCCTTCCATCTGTACGGTCTATCCTCTGTGTTTAACAGTGGAATTCGTACGCCTTTTAACTTCACCCGACGTTGTTTTGACTTTTCTATATGCTGCGTCAGTTCTCCTCCCACCATTTCTTTTTCGATTCCTCAAATCTTTCCTGCAGCCTATTCGCTATGGCTGCCCGGCACTCCTTATGTATTTAATTCGTAAGTGATTTATATTGCAGTATTCCAGTCTTTCTCCGTACACTTTTGTACTTCCTTCTATCGTTGATCAACTGAAATATTTCTTCTGTTACGCAACGTTTCTTCGCAGCCACTTTCCTTGTACTTACGTTTCTCTGTCTACCATCCGTGCTTACATTTTGTGGAGGTGCTCACTATATAACTAAACGGCCTACTGTGGTATTCCTTATCGCAATACCAAAATCCTTAGCAGCCGGCAGGAGTGGCCGAGCGGTTCTAGGCGCTTCAGTGTGGCACCGCGCGGCCGCTACGGTCACAGGTTCCAATCCTGCCTAGGGCATGGATGTGTGTGATGTCCTTAGGTTAGTTAGATTTAAGTAGTTCTAAGTTCTACAGGACTGACGACCTCAGCTGTTAAGTCCGATCGTGCTCAGAGCCATTTGAACCAAATCCTTAGAGATATTCAAATGTGTCTCAAATTCCCTCAGTTCTTGAGTATCCCAATTCCTTCCATACTGATGAATCTGTCGTTCTGTTCTTCATCATTACTAAATTGTGATCTCAGCGTATATCTGCTCCTGGGTACGCCTTTCAACTCACTTTCATATTTTGGAATCTCTGTCTGGTCATGATGTAATTCGGCTGCAGTCTGTTTCTAGTATATGTCCTCCTCGTACGATTCTTGAAGACGGCCTTCGCTATTACCATCAGATACTTAGTCTGAACTCAATTAGATTTTCTTCTATCTTTTTCCAACTACCTAGCCCGTATTTCCCGGTGACCCTTTCTTCTATTCGTTTTCCCAGAACGGCGTTCCAGTCGCCCATGGTTATTAGGTCTTCATATCCCTGAATTACTCTTTCAATATCCTTATACATTTCCTCTATCTCTTTAGCTTCTGCTGGAGACGTTGCCATTTATACATGGACTATCGTCGTCGGCTTTTGTTTGCTGTCGAGTCTGAGGAGAACAACCCTATCACAGAACTCTTTCACTCTCTGACTTACTTTCCGCGTTAATCGCGGTTTACCATTTTCTGCTGCTGTTGGTACTACCCTATATTCATAATTATTAGGAAAATGTACCAGAATAGATGCTTATAACAACTAATCTTTATTCGCGGGAGAGTGTTTCGGCATTTATCCCCATTGTCAGGTTCTGCGAATACAATTTTCGTGACACCGTGTATAAATGTGAATGTTAGTTATATTAAAGTACCTGTATTATACTCGCGCCTAGAATGATGTGATGTTCATATTACGTCTTTAATGGATGTCTTATGAGTGTCACTCTTTTGATAAGATGCCAAATGACTGGTTCATCGTATTCGGATGTTTTCGTAGTGGCGAACATAATTTTATTGAAAGGTTGTTGTTGGTTCTAAAAGCTTGTTGAATATTTGTGGCTTTAAAAGTGCTTTGAATTTGTTGGTACGTATCTTATTTTTTGTTTAGATGATGTTTTTCGAGTTGGGCATATCTCGGTGTGTACTGTGCTGAGCTTTGCTGTTCTACACTTGTTATGTAATTTTCTGATTATGTTCCGATTAAAGTCATTTGTACAGGCTATATAACGAATTGTGTTAAGTTCTTTTTGAATTTCTGGTTTTTCTAGTGGTAGATTCTTTAATATATTAATCACTGTATGTATAAATGCCAGTTTATGCGAGATACTGGACGACTGGAATTGGCATTTATAATTTTATCAGAACGTCCGAATACGGTAACCTAGGTATACATAAATTCACACGTAGCAACTATAATAGCTTTTACATTGGCCAAACAGAAATTTTTATGTCAGATATAAGGAAAACATTTAGAGACAGCGAGAACAATCAGTCGAGCTTCATTTGAAAAATCGAAACCACACTGATGGTAAAATCGAAAATACAAAAATGGCTCTAAGCACTATGAGACTGAGGTCATCAATCCCCTAGAACTTAGAACTACTTAAACCTAACTAACCTAAGGACATCACACACAACCATGTCCGAGGCAGGATTCGAACCTGCGACCGTAGCGGCAGCGCGGTTCCGGACTGAAACGTCTAGAACCGCTCGGCCACAGCGACCGGCCTCGAAAATACAATCGAGTTTCTTTTCACATTTCGAAATTCAAAACCATACTGCTAATGAAATCGAAAATACACTCCAGATTCTGCACAGCATATCAAAAGGTTTTGCAATGAACGTTCTTGAAGAACAGGAAATCTATATAAACACTAGAAAATACTCACAAGGAACAGTAAACGACAGTACAGAGTTTAGACTTTTAGAACACGATAAAGGATAAACCAGAAGCAACATACGCAACATCCAAAACGAACGTGAAGTAATTTAATTAATAAAATAATATCGCTGTTTATCTGCATAATCTTCGTAAACATCTAACGTCGTATGAGTTGAACTGTTAGACTGCTGTCAAACCATAATTAACGTATTTTCAATACATTTACGTCATTTACCATCTCATCAAAACCGTGGCAGTTATAAGACATAGCACTAACGACGTAATATGGACGTCACATGAATCTAGACGTGATGACATTCATATTAGTATACGTTCCCACCAAGATTGCATTCTCAGGTAGTTGACAATGGCGATATATGCCGAAACAGCGCGTCAAGAATAAAGATTAGTTATTATAAGTAGCTATTCTGATGCATCTTTCTAATAATCATATCATTATGTGACATGTATAATGTTGCTGGCCCTGAAGAAGAAAGATCACCCTATATTCTTCACATTTCACTTTCCTGATGCCCAATGTAATCAGACAAGTCTCTTCATTTCCCTTTTTAGATTTTCTATCTCTCCTATTACGTTAAAACTTCTGACATTCCATGCTCCGACTCGTAGAGTGTTATCCCGTAGTTCATTATTCCATCTTTCTCTCATGGTCACATACCTCTTGGCAGTCCCTGCTACTGATGCGAATGGGGGGTCTAGTGCAGAATCAATTGCCAGTTTTGCAACTGCTGCAGCCCCGACAGTGCCTTCGGCATGTCCCATATTTGGTCCGGTACTTGGCGATGACTTTTCAGCCCTTGGTATTACTGTTACTGGCGGAGACCCACCTTCTTGTCGCCGCATCTCGTGCTTTGCTGTCCGCTGTCCGAACCTCCAAGTACACTTCACCACTTCAGAAACCTCGGCCGTCGCCTCTAACTCGGACAACGCCCTGCGTTGACCATCTGCGGCGCCGGAGGTTTCGTGACTGCTGTCCTGTGGTCAGGGCACCCGTTATTGGTTAGCGTTTAGCCCACTGACTTCCTTGCGTCCGGCGCCGCCCCAGGTCAACTCTGAGGGGTGGTACCTGTTGCACACGCGCCGTCAAAAGCGCCCTCTTTAAGCATTCGAGCCAGAGCAGCACCTTCGACGTCTTCTGGGCGAGACAGTAAGAAAGACGCGCCTCAAATTTCAAATTCATAGCACACTCACTTAAACCTAGTTTTTGAAACGTTGTAGCCGGCCGGAGTGGCCGTGCGTTTCTAGGCGCTACAGTCTGGAACCGAGCGACCGCTACGGTCGCAGGTTCGAATCCTGCCTCGGGCATGGATGTGTGTGATGTCCTTAGGTTAGTTACGTTTAATTAGTTCTAAGTTCTAGGCGATTGATGACCTCAGAAGTTGAGTCGCATAGTGCTCAGAGCCATTTGAACCATTTGAAACGTTGTAAGCCCTCTTTCCTGGGTTACTTTTCGTCTATCTTCTGCCTAATTCGGTTTTATCTCGACCGAGGACAGCGCCGTTTACGCAGGTATGTCAGTGCTAACAGAGAAGAAAACTGCTTGAAATAACCGTAGAAATCACTGGGGTACGTACGACAAACGTATCCCTAAGGCCAGTGCTCCTAAATTTGGAGTTAATAGGATATGGCAGAAGACAACCAACGCGAAAGTCTTTGCTAACAGCACAACGCCACCTGCAGAGTCTCTCCTGGACATGTGACCATATCGAATGCGCCGTAGACGACTTAAAAACCGTGGCCTGGTCAGATGAGTCCAGATTTCTGTTGGTAAGAACTGATGGTAGGTATAATTGTGTAGGCTTCCGCGGCCAGAGTCAGTCGACATAAAAGTTTTCTGCGTTTGGTACCGCGTCATAATGTAAAACCTACTGCTGCTGGAGAAAAACCAATGTTTCGGCCACGATTGCAGCGGCCTTCTTCTTGGTCTAATGGTGCGTTCTAGCTATGCAGTGTCCTTTATATTTTGTTGTTAGTGTTCACTGCGCATGCCATTACGTCAGAATTTTGAAAAGGTAGTTAGTATCATTGGTCACTTAAGGAAGAACGAGAGGGAACTTTATTTTCATAGGTTATTGAGGTGGAGGGAGAACGTGACCTCTGTTGTCTATTGGCTCTTGTCTTATGTGCCACGATTGGTGGTCACCGTCGAATAAGAAGTTTGCTGCTGTTTACCAACTGCTGGACGTCGACCGCGCGGCGGCAGTTACCCGCCGATAGTGCTTGTGCCTGGGGTTGACAGTGCGGTCTGTTGGGCTTTGATTTCTGGCAGCCAAGATGGGGCAAGCCTGAGTCCATCCTCCCTGTTCATGTTGTTAGGGTGTTTCAGTATGGCCTGTCTGATTTTGCGTTTCGTCATAATTGGCTGCTTGGCCAACACACAGGCTGCGCTGCATTTTATGTTTTCCGCAGTCTTGGTGATGTTCTGCCACTGCGGATTTGTTGTGTTGCCCTAGACGAATATAACGCTCGTGTTCCCGAATGCGCGTTGCTATTGGCCTACCAGTCTCGCCGATGCATGCCTCTCTACGTTAGCATTTCACCTTGTAAACGCCTGCAGTGTGTAATGCATCCACCTTGACCTTAGTGGAGCCTAGCACGTCCTGGATCCTACGACCACTATAGAAGACAGGCTGCACCCCAGCGCGGAGAAGGTGTTTGCCTATTCGGTCAGTGACGTTTTTCACATAGGGTAAGCACACTGTTGGCTGCAGTTTGTCTATTTCCTGCTTATCTTTCTTGCTTGTTTTCGTCGACAAGGCTGTGTTTATCGACTTATGGCTGTAGCCATTGGCTAGAAACGTTATGCGTAACCTTTTAAGCTCAGGTGTGATGTTTTGAGCATCACTTAGGCGCTGCGCACGGATTGCCAAAGAGCGGATGACAGAGTTCTTCTGCGCTTGGTGGTGGTAGGACTGGGCATGTACATACCTGTCTGTACGTGTAGGCTTGCGATATACTCTGTGCCCCAGTGTGCCCTCCGTTCTCGTGTACACTTCGACGTCTATAAATGGTATAGCATCATTCTTTTCTACTTCCAGCGTGAACTGTATCTTTCCGTGCATATTGTTCAAATATTCGTGAAACTTGTGTAGCTCCGTTTCACCATGAGGCCATATAGCGAACGTGTCGTCCACGTATCTGAACCAGCAACGTGGGCGTAAAGGAGCCGTTGCTTCAAAGGCTTCCATGAATATGTAGGCTGCCAGCGGAGATAGGGAAAACACCATTGCTACGTCGTCTGTCTGCTCGTAGTATTTTCCTTGCCATTTGAAGTACGTTGAAGTCAGGCACAACTCAACCAGGTCCCATATGTCTGGCGGGACATGCTCCTGAAGGATGCGGAGAGTTTCATCTACTGGCACGTTCGTAAATAGTGATTTCACGTCAAAGCTGACCATGATGTCCGTAGGTAAAATTGTTCCTCTTCACGTAAGAGTCCGTCTTGCCAACTAGACATCTTAGTTTGCGGGCTACGTACTTTGTCAAATTGTAAGTAGACGGATTGATCCCATTCCCTATTTGCCTCAAAGGACAACTTTCCTTATGTGTGTTTGGAACACCGTAAATTCTAGGAGAGACTGGTACTCTGAGAATAAGACCCTTGGCTGTGACAGCGTCAATTCTCGAGTCCTTAATCGCGGCCTGCGTCTTTCGAAATATCTTCGCCGTAGGGTCCACCCTTAGTTCTTTGTAGATGAGATCATTTAATAATACTTTCATCTTGTCTTAGTACTGCAAGGTGTCTAAGATGACAGTAGCATTGCCTTTGTCTGCTGTTAATATCACAATTTCGTCGTTGTTCTTCAGTTCCCTGATAGCTTAATATTTCGGCACGGAACTTACAATGACTTGAGTCCAATCCACGTCGAGATTTCTGCACTACGCCGTACAAGAGGAGGTCTGGAATGATACTAGGAGGTATTCTTTGACTTTTGTCACTTCACTGTACATGTATATAAAATATACGGATCTTCTATCACTAGCTTAGACATATTTTCTATCAGCAGTTTGGAAACATCGCAAGGAGAGTTTTCGAGATCCTGTAGGATAGTCGTCCGACCAGCGACGGGGCCTAGCTGCAAGAAGCTGCAGTTCGTCACCACGAACCCTCGCAAGATGCGATCCAGCCGTAAGATCCTACCAAGAGTCAAGTTATGATATCATAAAAGCCCGATTACTCAACTTAAATTACAACTGAAAGAAAATAAGAACTGGTTTGGCGACAGACAAGCAAGTGGCAACCGCTATTCGGGTATGGGAATTTGCTGTGTGCAAACAGTGTCAAGAATCTGAACTAGTTACGATGAAATTTTCTCGGATGGCGCGCTCATAGCGGCGCTACCAGACGTCTGCGTGCACAACCGAATAAAGTGGTACACATGATTCAAAATGGTCGCAGTACAGGACGAAGGTCGACCGTTAGTGACTTAAAAAGAATTACAAAGCGTTACGGTGAAACGTGGCACTTTCTTACGGCAGTTGGCAGCTGCCAATTGGCGGTGTGCCCAACGGCAGTACAAATATGTTGGCACTCCGAGAAGCAGTGCTCGCCTGTACGCACACGGGCCACCGTCAGTAATTAATAACTATCCAGTGAGTTCGACGTGCCATTTAAAATATTTTTGTAGCTTAGACCATCGTCTACTACATATTCAACGGTTAAGTACAGGAAGGACCAGTGTGAGAAACAAGTGTATCATAACGTTGAGTACATATTACTATCTGTGTTAACGTCTGCAGTTACGTAGCGCTAGCGAACAAAGAAACAATCATGTCACTTCCGGAGAAAGATATGATGATGGATGGATTTACGCACGCGGTATTAGAACTACGCAGGTTTACGCAACTTGACCACAAAATACATGAACGTTTTATACTATATGAAAACAAGCACACACACACACACAAGGATAAGTCACGAACATGAAGGTCGAATAAAAGATAGATTTTTAACCATGGAAGGGATATGTTCGAATTTATATCGCAAATAAATGGGAGGAAGGATCGTTTAAAACGAAAATAAGATGTGGGTTTTAATCACGTACCAGAGGTAGATGAACGGCTGGAGATAGTACGTTTGACAGAAAATTGAGCTATATACACTCCTGGAAATTGAAATAAGAACACCGTGAATTCATTGTCCCAGGAAGGGGAAACTTTATTGACACATTCCTGGGGTCAGATACATCACATGATCACACTGACAGAACCACAGGCACATAGACATAGGCAACAGAGCATGCACAATGTCGGCACTAGTGCAGTGTATATCCACCTTTCGCAGCAATGCAGGCTGCTATTCTCCCATGGAGACGATCGTAGAGATGCTGGATGTAGTCCTGTGGAACGGCTTGCCATGCCATTTCCACCTGGCGCCTCAGTTGGACCAGCGTTCGTGCTGGACGTGCAGACCGCGTGAGACGACGCTTCATCCAGTCCCAAACATGCTCAATGGGGGACAGATCCGGAGATCTTGCTGGCCAGGGTAGTTGACTTACACCTTCTAGAGCACGTTGGGTGGCACGGGATACATGCGGACGTGCATTGTCCTGTTGGAACAGCAAGTTCCCTTGCCGGTCTAGGAATGGTAGAACGATGGGTTCGATGACGGTTTCGATGTACCGTGCACTATTCAGTGTCCCCTCGACGATCACCAGTGGTGTACGGCCAGTGTAGGAGATCGCTCCCCACACCATGATGCCGGGTGTTGGCCCTGTGTGCCTCGGTCGTATGCAGTCCTGATTGTGGCGCTCACCTGCACGGCGCCAAACACGCATACGACCATCATTGGCACCAAGGCAGAAGCGACTCTCATCGCTGAAGACGACACGTCTCCATTCGTCCCTCCATTCACGCCTGTCGCGACACCACTGGAGGCGGGCTGCACGATGTTGGGGCGTGAGCGGAAGACGACCTAACGGTGTGCGGGACCGTAGCCCAGCTTCATGGAGACGGTTGCGAATGGTCCTCGCCGATACCCCAGGAGCAACAGTGTCCCTAATTTGCTGGGAAGTGGCGGTGCGGTCCCCTACGGCACTGTGTAGGATCCTACGGTCTTGACGTGCATCCGTGCGTCGCTGCGGTCCGGTCCCAGGTCGACGGGCACGTGCACCTTCCGCCGACCACTGGCGACAACGTCGATGTACTGTGGAGACCTCACGCCCCACGTGTTGAGCAATTCGGCGGTACGTCCACCCGGCCTCCCGCATGCCCACTATACGCCCTCGCTCAAAGTCCGTCAACTGCACATACGGTTCACGTCCACGCTGTCGCGGCATGCTACCAGTGTTAAAGACTGCGATGGAGCTCCGTATGCCACGGCAAACTGGCTGACACTGACGGCGGCGGTGCACAAATGCTGCGCAGCTAGCGCCATTCGACGGCCAACACCGCGGTTCCTGGTGTGTCTGCTGTGCCGTGCGTGTGATCATTGCTTGTACAGGCCTCTCGCAGTGTCCGGAGCAAGTATGGTGGGTCTGACACACCGATGTCAATGTGTTCTTTTTTCCATTTCCAGGAGTGTACATGCAACGAACGCCACACAGGATGATCTGCTTAAGAGGGAAAATAGCTTGGAGTAAGAAGATAGAAAAAATAATTTACAGAAAGTAACAAATTAACACACAAATACAACCCAGAATACAGAAGTTAGAATTTAAAAGTAAACTTGCGATTAATAGCACGCGTACTAATCCTATTGGCAGTACAAAAGCTTCAGCAGATCCACCTTTTAATATGTTACTTACGGGAATTTAAGCGATCTCGCCCAACTCGGAAGAGACAAATAGCAACACAGAAATAACGCAAGTATCGGCAAACTGAATTCTAATTATGTACATCAAGAGTAAAGAAACAACAGTGTTGTTGATTTAAATAAAGGTGTCTCAGTTTAACATACATGAAGGTTTTTTCGCTGTGTTGAGTAGGGGATTAATCCATAAGTTTCCGATGTTTTCCCCATCTGGTGATATATACCTGGTGATTTTTTTTAAAAAAGCGTCCAAATGAATATTACCCGAAACGAGGAAATACCATTTATCGTCGGTCATTTAGTAAGAAACGCGGCACAATCGCATATGCTCAAATTAGATGAGTTGAGAGCCTAGGGCGACATTCAAAGCGAATTTAAATCGAAGTATTGGAGCGACAGAGCTCAGAAGAAATTACGTTTAGGGTTATTAGGGTTCAGGCAGTATAAGAGTAGTAACTGTAAAGGCTGCTGAGACTCTGTCGAGCACCAGTTAAATAAAGTTAAGTATCTAGACGACGCTGTTACGGAAGAATATTTGCTGTAGGTAATTATAAGTCGCTTACCTTGGCGATTAAGGGAGCTCCTTGGCAGATATTGGGGAAAAGTTAATAGACTTTTAGACCACCTTGAACAATTAGACACTATAGAAACTCAATCTGAGCCGTGGCATACTAATAGTAATGTACGCAAATCTAGTAATGGGAATCAAAATTATAACAATAACTGAAGACCAACAAATGTAAGAGCTGAAATAACGAACAGAGAAATACGTGATGCAGACAGTAGTGGAGAGGTAATGCCTTGAATCACAATGACACCAACAATCAGAGAGAATTCCGGCTTACAACATCCAGCAGTACTAGCTATAATAATACGGAAGGGGGAAACTAGGGAGCTTGCGGGGAGGGGCTCAGTCCTCAGAAGCTGTTGAAAACGAGCCGTAGCTCTTGCATCCTAATTTGATATCAGGAAGGGTATATCAGAAGAATTATTACAAGGTAAGGAGCAAGATACGAGAAGAAATTTACAACCGAAATTGGATGGAATGGTTGATACAATTCCAGTGACCACTACTGCGAATTTTAGTTGTATAAGTTGTGTTAAGGATCAGTACTTACTAGAACAGTACAGTACGTTGTACATGTTCTCTAAACTACTCAAAAAAGGGTATATATAGTGAGACTTACAGGATCAACAGGTAAAGAAATGTCTACAGATGTACTGATGAAATTTACTCTCCAAGATAATGCCTGTGAATAACTAGTGCTTTTAGTACCGAGATAAAATGTATCGATACTTATAGGAACAATCTGGTTATCGGAACAAAGAGTGATATCATATTTTATTGAGAGTGTTTACTAACGTTTCCTTATGGGACAGATAAGACAAGAGTAACATTACATTTTGGTGCAATGGCTCTGCAGTTATGCTTAGTAATACAGAGAACTGAAATAATTGTTATAACAGACCACTAGTTGCTGTCCGAAAACCAGATGAGTCGGTATGGTTAGTACTAATGCAAGGACAGTTAACAAAAGCATAGAATGAGAATGCGATACGCCTCCCATCAATGAAGCTTTACAGCAGAAAAGTATGTAAGAAAGCTGGATGTGACTTGTGCTACTGGTACATGAAGTTACCCTCCAAAGTCCAGAAAATACTCAGCGTTTCTTCTCGGAGATAGAACCTATCACTTCAAAATACTACCATTAGGGCTCAATATCTCACTATTCATATTTAATTGAGGTTTGGATAAAACAACAGGTGAGGAATTGTGTGAAGAGTTCTACGTGGACGAAATTGTAGTCACTTTCAGAAACTGGATTGAACACCTTCAAATGTTAAACCTACATTTTATAAACTGTATTTACAAGAAAAAACTATTAATCTTTCAAAATCGCAGTTCTGTCGTAGTCAAGTTAAATTCTTAGGTCATATTGTAAATACTGAAGGTATAAAACCAGACCAACATACATTAGATGCTACACTGAAGAGCCAAAGAAACTGGTACACCTGCCTTTTATAGTGTAGGGCCGCCAGAGCACACGGAAGTGCCATAGCACGAAATGGCATGGACTCGCCTAATGTCTGAAGTAGTGCTGGCGAGAACTGACATCATGAATCCTGCAGGGTGGTCCATAAATCAGTAAGAGTACAAGGGGGTGGAGATCTCTTCTGAACAGCACGTTGCAAGGCATAAGATATGTTCAATACCGTTCATGTCTGTGAATTTTGGTGGTCATCAGAAGTGTTTAAACACAGAAGAGTGTTCCTTAGAGCTACTCTGCAGCAATTCTGGACGTGTAGGGTGTCGCATTGTCCTGCTGAAATTGCCCAAGTCCGTCGGAGTTCACAATGGATATATGCGGTTGATCAGACAGGATGACAAAGTGCGTGTCACCTGTCAGAGTCGTATCTAGACGTGTCAGGGTCCCATATCACTACAACTGCACACGCCCCACACCATTATAGAGCCTCTACAAGCTTGAACATTCCCCTGGTGACATGCAGGATCCATGGATTCATGAGGTTGTTTCCATACCCGTACACTTCCATCCGCTTGATAGAATTTGAAACGAAACTCGTCCTAGAAGGCAACACGTTTCCAGTCATCAACGGTCCAGCGTTGGCGTTGGAGGGCCCACGCGAGGCGTAAAGCTTTGTTTCGTGCAGTCATCAAGGGTACACAAGTGGGACTTCGACTCTGAAAACCCACATTGATTATGTTTCGTTGAATGGTTCACACCCTGACACTTATTGATGGCCAATCACTGAAATCTGAAGCAATTTTCGGAAAGGTTGCAATTCTGTCACGTTGAACGGATCTCTTCAGTCGTCGTTGGTCCCGTTCTTGCACGATCTTTCTCCAGCCGCAGCGACGTCGGAGATTTGATGTTTTACCGGATTCCTGATATTCATGGTACACTCGTGAAATGGTCGTAAGGGGAAAACTGCCACATCGCTACCTGGGAAGTGCTGTGTTCTATCGCTCGTGCCCCGACTATAACACTACGTTCAGACTCACTTAAATCTTGATAACCTGCCATTGTAAAATCAATAACCGATCTAACAAGTGCGCCAGACACTTCTTGTCTTACACAGGCGTTGCCGACCGCAGCGCCGTATTCTGCCTCCTTATATATCTCTGTCTTTGAAACACGTGACTATACCAGTTTCTTTGGTGCGTCAGTGTATAAGAAAATGTCCATAACCATGCAATAAGAAACAAATTGTATTACAGGAAGTTTCTACCGTGGGAGGTATTGAGTGCACCTCATTAAGTAATGTTATAAAGCAGAACACCCCTTGTCTGTGGACAAAAGAATGTAGGTCAGAGTTTAACAGAATGAAAACTAGTTTAGTACAAAGCAGAACACCCCTTGGCTGTGGACAAAAGAATGTAGGTCAGAGTTTAACAGAATGAAAACTAGTTTAGTACAAGCACCTCTACTGGAACATTTCATTTTTAAAGAACCTCTTCATCTGGCTACCAATGCCATAGAATATGGCACTGGATCCCACCTGCATCAATAAATATGTACTAATACTGGAACGAAAAATTGCTCAACTGTGTTCGCTAATAGGAGGTTAACATCTCATGAGAGTAATTATCGTATTACGGAAGAGGAGACCATGGCAGTGGTTTGATAATTCACAAAGTTTAAATACTTATTAGTGGGACAGTAGTGCACACCGACCATAGCGCATTGAGCTTTCTACTAAAAAGTATGCTTTTGCAGAAACTAGTTACCATGTTGGGCGTTATTCCTTCAAGAATTTAATTTTTCGATGCACTGTGTAAATGGTGCAGACTAAAAAATTGTGCCAGGTGCACTGTCAAAATTTATGGTAGGATTAAAACCTACAAAAAACGTAAAGGAAAAAGGTAATTTTACGATTTATTTCCTAAAAGCAAACAGATACAAACAAGACATTGAATTACTAGGTAAAGCTTTAGCAATGGAACAATGAAATGATGTGTTGTGTAACTACATTCATTAATTAGAACAAAATCCAAATGACCACAGTAGGGACTGGAAGCCCCACAAAGGAATACTTTTCCATAAAAATAAAAATATTAACCATTGGTTACTATGTATGTCTACGAATAAAATAGATTTAAGAACCTGGTATATTCATTTAGAGTACGTTTATTTCAGACTGAAGAAGTGCGTGATGCACTTGAGTAAGTGTTATTATTTTAAAAATATGTACAGGCATGTTAGAAGGATGCTGAAGCCATGCAGTACATGTCAGAAAGTCAAAACACAAACTTCCAGGATGCACACCTTGCTCTACACCATAACACCACAAGCATTGTGGGATTTAGTGGCCTTGGACTTCCGTGGTCCACTACCTTCACTGTGGGTAGGAACGGTGTACATCTTGGTTGTGGTTGAATGTTGATCAAAGTATCCATTGTGAAGAGCGACAACCAACTGTAGTGTGTTGAAGCTGCGATCTAAAGAACGTCTGGCTGAGGAGGTGGTAAATTATATATTAATTTCCAGGTATCACCCACAAAGAAATATGGCTGATAGAACTACATGTGAACTAACTAGGTCCAATAGAAGTAGTGGGGGACGAATACGAAGAGGATCTATGTTGAAATATATAGAATGATCCAAAGTAAATGAAGCCTCAGAGAGTGTGACGTGAGATGATATGAAGGCCTTATCAATTAAAGAAAAAGAAAAGAGGAAAAAGAGGAGGGAAAAAGGGACTCTCACATTCTAAAGGAGAAGGGACTTGGTTTTTGTGGTAATCCAAATACATAGTTCTAAGAGTGAGAAGCTGATTGTATGAAGGACTTTTTTAATTACAAAAATGCAACACGCTAAAGCAACAACATTGACCGACTCAGCTACAAAACCGGAGAAAGGTATGTATAATACTCAAGGCACATGACCTTTCATAACAAATTATTACTGTGTACTTATATTGTCAGTACTCAAAGTGAACCACATTGGTCCACAGCTTGTGGTTGGGAGACTGGAAGGCACTCCCACTGACAAATGCACACACGCAGACACATATGCACACAAATGTACACAAAAACACACTCAAACGAAGACATCCAAATGAATTGAAAATTCTGATAACTTTCATATATCTTATAGGTAAGCAATGGTGATTGGACGGTAGTGACAGTATATAATGGGTTTTAGGGTCTGAGGACTCAGGTGCGTAAGCTGAAGGACAGCAGGCAAAATAAGACCCAGTAAGAAAGGAGGTCATGAGGACAAAGTGTGAGGTTGATGCAGGAGGCGGTCTCTGTAGGAATTCATGGGACACGATAAAGTAATTGATAAAGTAATTGAATACGGTTATAGCAGTGCAGCCTGGTAGAATTTTGCACAGAGTGTAACTTAATCATAGCTAACACTTGGTTCAAGAATCATGAAAGAAGGTTGTATACATGGAAGAGGCCTGTAGGTACTGGAATGTTTCACATAGTTATATAATGGTAAGACAGAGATTTCGGGACCAGGTTTTAAATTGTAAGACATTTCCAGCGGAAGGTGTGGACTCTGACCACAATCGATTGGTTATGAACTGTAGATTAAAACAGAATAAACTGCAAAAAGGTGGGAATTTAAGGAGATGGAACCTGGACAAACTGACAGAACCAGAGGTTGTAGAGAGTTTCAGGGAGAGCATTAGGAAACGATTGACAAGAATGGGGGAAAGAAATACAGTAGAAGAAGAATGGGTAGCTCAGAGGGATAAAGTAGTGAAGGCAGCAGAGGATCAAGTAGGTAAAAAGACTGGGGTTAGTAGAAATCCTTGGGCAACAGAAGAAATATTGAATTTAATTGATGAAAGGAGAAAATATAAAAACGCAGTAAATGAAGCAGGCAAAAAGGAATACAAACGTCTCAAAAATGAGATCGACAGGAAGTGCAAAATGGCAAAGCAGGGATAGCTAGAGGACATATGTAGGGATGTAGAGGCTTATCTCACTAGGGGTAAGATAAATACTGCCTACAGGAAAATTAAAGAGACCTTTGGAGAAAAGAGAACCACTTGTATGAATATCAAGAGCTCACATGGAAACACAGTTTTAAGCAAAGAAGGGAAAGCAGAAAGGTGGAAGGAGTATATAGAGGGTCTATACAAGGGCGATGTTCTTGAGGACAATATTATAGAAATGGAAGAGGAGGTAGATGAAGATGAAATGGGAGATGTGATACTGCGTGAAGAGTCTGACAGAGCAATGAAAGACCTAAGTCGAAACAAGGCCCCCAGAGTAGACAACATTCCATTTGAACTACTGATGCTCATAGGAGAACCAGCCGTGACAGAACTCTACCATCTGGTGAGCAATACGTGTGAGATAGGCTAAATACCCTCAGAATTCAAGAAGAATATAATAATTCCAATCCCAAAAAAGCAGGTGTTGACAGATGTGAAAATTATCGAACTATCAGTTTAATAAGCTACGTCTGCAAAATACTAACACGAATTCTTTACAGACGAATGGAAAGACTCGTAGAAGCCGACCTCGGGGAAGATAAGTTTGGATTGCGTAGAAATTTTCGAACACTTGAGGCAATACTGACCCTACGACTTATCTTAGAAAATAGATTAAAGAAAGGCAAACCTACGTTTCTAGCATTTATAGACTTAGAGAACGCTTTTGACAGTGTTGACTGGAATACTCTCTTTCAAATTCTAAAGGTGGCAGGGGTAAAATACAGGGAACGGAAGGCTATTTACGATTTGTACAGAAACCAGATGGCAGTTGTAAGAGTCACGTTGAGAAGGGAGTGAGACATTGTTGTAGCCTATCCCCGATGTTATTCAATCTGTATATTGAACAAGCAGTAAAGGAAACAAAAGAAAAAATCGTAGTAGGAATAAAAATCGACGGAGAAGAAATAAAAACTTTGAGGTTCGCCGATGCGATTGTAATTCTGTCAGAGACAGCAAAGGACCTGGAAGAGCAGCTGAACGGAATGGACAGTGTCTTGAAGGGGGGATATAAGATGAACATCAACAAAAGCAAAACGAGAATAATGGAGCGTAGTCGAATTAAGTCGGGTGATGCTGAGGGTATTAGATTAGGAAATGAGACGCTTAAAGTAGTAAATGAGTTTTGCTATTTGGGGAACAAAATAACTCATGATGGTCTAATTAGAGAGGATATAAAATGTAGACTGGCAATGGCAAGGAAAGCGCTTCTGAAGAAGAGAAATTTGTTAACATCGAGAATAGATTTAAGTGTCAGGGAGTCGTTTCTGAAAGTATTTGCATGGAGTGTAGCCATGTATGGAAGTGAAACATGGACGATAAATAGTTTGGACAAGAAGAGAATAGAGTCTTTCGAAATGTGGTGCTACAGAAGAATGCTGAAGACTAGATGGGTAAATCACATAACTAATGAGAAGGTATTGAATAGAATTGGGGAGAAGAGAAATTTGTGGCACAACTTGACTCGAAGAAGGGATCGGATGGTAGGACATGTTCTGAGGCGTCAAGGGATCACCAATTTAGTTTTGGAGGGCAGCTTGGACGGTAAAAATCGTAGAGGGAGCCCAAGAGATGAATATACTTAGCAGATTTAGAAGGATGTGGGTTGTAGTAGGTACTGGGAGATGAAGAAGCTTGCAAGGGATAGAGTTGCATGAATAGCTGCATCAAACCACTCTCCGGACTGAAGACCACAACAACAACAACAACAACAACAACAACAGTGCATAATAAGTACTATTTGTGCAATGACTGTTGTATAAGAGAATTATTTTATTTTTACTTTACGTTATGAGTACAAAACTACTCAGTAAAATAAAAATTTTCTCTTCCATATTTAGTGTTCTTCTATGGAATTATTGAGCTTATTAATAGTTACAATTCTGAGTTTCTAACTTCGGTTGCACTGTAAGGGACATCCGTGAATGACATATTTGCCCTCTAACTACCAAGCAGCTTTCAAAACTGTGCCGCACTTTGAAACAAAACTGTAATAATGACACATAGATAAATAATATATGATCGTTATTTATTTAGTAATAAGTAATCCTTTTTATGAGGTAAGAAGTTCCTATCTTTCTTGCGGGTATAATGTTTGAGTGTGGATTTGTATTGTTTGCTAGGGAGAAATTATTATGAGTATACTATTTGGTTCTTGATTTCAATTGTGATCAGTAAGGAAGAATAATTTATAGATATTTACAAGACACTAGTAAGATGGAATGGTTTTCACTCAAATAATGCTACTGTCAGAGGCAGTGGGAGCCTTGCGATACTCCTGATCAGTTTAATATAAGTTAGATCTTGGGATGTAATTCATGGTAAAACGAGATAGTCCCTCCTACAAAGGGAAGAAACCATTCTCTGGTATTGACAATTGAAGCGTAATTGTAGAGTACAAGACACTTTCCTATATGGGAAAACACATGTAAGTATTTCGTTATCGTCAGATACCATAACAAAAGGGAGTAATTAGACACTTACAAACATAGTTGAAGTTGACATTGTGCACTGCAGTGAACTGATGTAATGTAGTGGTTCTTAAAGGATGTGAAACAGTGTTTCAAGAAAGATAATGAAGATGCTAATTTACACACAATAAGTTAAAATCACAAAAAAAGGAAAGTCATAATATTTAACAATTGAACTCTGATGTATTACTAAAACTCGAATGTTACAAAAATCACTATTTGATGGATTTTCCATAATTACTACATACGAGCTTAACAATACTGCTTTAAAAAAAAGCCATTGTATTTGTGATGTAAATTCCACAATTAACGCAAATGATTAGCTGAAACGAACTATATGCATACAAAACAGACCAATAGGAGACGTTAGTTTAGTCTTACCCATGGTTACTCAGTCATACGTAATCATAGGGGGCGGCATATGTGAGGGAACAGGTGGATTTTTTTAAAAAACATGCACCAACTTCTGGATAGCATGTGTACCCGCAGCACGCATTATAACTGAGAACGCGCGGATATTTTGAACTATATTCGGTCAACATATAATTATCGTTTGTTGGGCGACATATTAGCGTGAGTTTTTTTTTTCGTTTTGTGGGAATTTCTATGTATGGGGTACTCGTGGAGCATCGTGCGGCGACAGGGGGTCTCCCTACGACGTGGTTGGGTTATGTACAGTGCTTCCTCGGAGTTTGTAACGCCTTGCGCAGCGCCATGGAACTCTCCTGGAGGAGTTCCTTGCCGAACGCCTTCTCAACAATCAAATAACAAATGGAAGATTCATTGCAAAAAAGTTTCATTTAGCTCACAATTTATGTTGTTTTCCAACTTGAGAGCATCTCGCTTTTGTTAATGGAATAATTTATTGTTCAAAGATTGATATAAGCATAATAAGAAAGCCGTATAGTATACGGATTTTTATCAGTAGCTTGAGAATATAGCAAGATGTGTTTTTTTTTCAGATTCTGCCAGGTAGTCGTCCGACCAGCGCCGGTGCCTAACTGCACGGAGTTCCATTTAGTCGGCCCGAACCTCCCACTTTACTACGGTGGATTTTAACCTGAAGTAAGTCCAGTGCGTCCGATTGTGCGCCATATTGACTAGTCACAGAAACAAATGTCCCACTGTATGGTACATTTATATTTTATTTTATGTCATTTAGGTCAACAGCGAAGCAATTGTTGCTGCTTCCAATAGGTTTCCAGTTATCCTGATGGGACTGCATGAGGCCAATGAGGTGCCAATTTCTTTTAAATTATAGGGCTAGGAAATAGGAGAATCCACTTGACTCGCCAACGAAATGATCCCCAGACTGACCCAGTCTGAGCATACAACAGGACCCCCTGTTGCTGTAAGACAAAACCAGATGAGACAATGAAGGCTTGTTGGTAAGAAGGAGGTGTTTTTGAGCCAAAGCAGCATTTTCGGCTCTTTTTATTTTGCAGAAGAGTGGGTACCTGTGGCAGCCAAGCATGTCTGGTTGAATTGTGTGGCTTATCCATCCCCCCCCCCCCCCTGTGTGGCTTATCCATCCTCCTCCCCCCCTTCCCCTCGCCACCTGTTAACTGTGTGGTGTACAGCAGATGTTTGCGGACGGCTCCCGCGAGCTGAATGGCATCGAACATCACACACTCGCATTCGGGAGGACGACAGTTGGAATCCCCAACCTGGCACCCACATTTAGGTTTTCGGCAATTTCCCTAAATCGCTTAAGGAGATCCTTCCCCATCCTTTCCTAACCAGAGGACCAGAGCTTGTTCCCCGTCCGTAATGGTATCATTGTCGATGGGACATTAAATTCTAACTTTCCTTCCTTTCTTTCCTTCGAATAACGTTCTCCAGCGTTTCAGGGATTCTCCGCGAGGCAATCTGACGTCGCGAGGCTCCGCAACCGGGGCACCTTGACCTACTGCACTTAGCCGCACAACCGGCCAGAAACCTGTTCTGCTTGACGCAACAGGAAAATTAGCCGATTATTCTTCCGTGAGGTAAATTGCCGCTGTACGTACGTGCCATTTCATATACTATGTAATGGGCATTCTGCGCTATTGCACTGTATTCTTGAGGCAACGCAACTGAAATTCGAATCAATACGATTCTGCAATTTTCTGTTTTTGATAGAACTTTTTCTAATAGCTTTATAACACTGTACTGAAAATAGAGTAACACAGAATATTCCATAATGTGAGAAAAGCACGTGCTGGCAATAAGCATTTATTTCGCCCTATTTGTCTTAAAAAGCCTCGTTGTCTGCAATCAAATGATAGCATCTGTCGCACTTATATTTTTACTTTTGGTTATCACGACCAGTTCCAGCCACCAAGCTCATTTTCCAGTTGTTATATGTTTATCGTCGTGGGAAACAGTCTGTGTACTCTCACGACGACAGACGACCATATAGACATGTAACAACTGCAAAATGTCCTTGGTCGTCGGAAGTGGTCGTGTCTGCGAACAAGGGTTTCAGGCTTTTTTTTTTTTTTTTTTTTTAAGGCAAATGCTGAAAGTTGAAGTCTTCTGACACTCCAAATACACTGTGCAATGTGAGTCAGAAAGTCACTTTATAAATCAAATCCTCCAACCAACCTCTTCCAACTAAATATCTTGCTTTAAAAGGCATGAACTTATTTCCTTTCTGACTTTTGTCATGACTGATACATACCTCTGTTAGAGCAGCACAACATATATAGTTTCTAAATTTTACTTTGGATCCGTTCAGTCACAACTGAATAAAACAAATTTTTCCTCCAATAGTCGTCTCGCCTTTATTATTCGCATGGAATCTTAAGTGGCTTAGTATATCTACATATATGGGCTTAAACTGTTTTATTTTATTTCTTGGACTCTATACATTATGAACATCTCTGACACTTTCTACTTATCTAAGATGAAGTGATAATAAAAATTTCTGTTTACAATTGTGTAAATGCTTGTCTACATCTGCACTTCTTCTGCTTATTGCCATACGAAATTTCATTTTCACATTGCAAAAACTTTATCTTACTGTTATGTTTTGCATAGTGTTGTTAACTGTTGAATATTATTGCCAAGTGTAGAATGTGTGTTTCTGATATTAGTCACCTCTTCTTGTGTGTGTGTGTGTGTGTGTGTGTGTGTGTGTGTGTGCTTGTGAGTGAGTGAGTGAGAAGAGAAAGAGAGACAGAAAGAATGAATGACTCACTCTTTCTCTCACTTTCAAACACACACGCACGCACGCGCGCGCGTGAACGCCCACACGCACACACACACACACACACACACACACACACACACACACACACACACACACAGACACATGATCTGCACGTAACTTTCTTTTCCATCAGTCTTCTCACTGGTTTGATTCAGCCGGGCACGAATTCCTTTCGTCTGTCGACCTCTATGGCCCAGAACTGCACATTAATACATTGAAGAGCCAAAGAATCTAGTACTCTTGCTTAATATCGTGCTTGGGCTCCTGTGAGCAGCACACAGAAGTGCCGCAACATGACGTGGCCTGGACTCTACTAATGTCTGAAGTAGTGATGGAGGGAACTGACACCATGAATCCTGCAGGTCTGTCCTTTTTTGCTTCCAGAACTTTGTGCTTGATCTTGCAATTTTCTTGTTCCCTCTTGTTTCTTTTACTTACTGTGTATTACCCGTCTTCCCCTATAAATTACTACCATTTTTCTGAGAATTTCTATCACCTTGCGCCATTTTGCACTATAAACGTTTTATCGAAGTCGACAAATCTTATGAATATATTTTGATTTTCCTTTAGTCTTGCACTTTTGTCGTGCGAGACGTCAGACTGCCCCTCTGGTGCCTCTTCTTTTACTAAAGCGGAACTAATCGTCATCTAGCACATCTTCAAGTTCCTTTCCCGTTCTTCCGTGTATTGTTCTTATCAGCAACTAGGCTGCAAGACCTGTTACGCTGACTGTGTGTTAGTTCTCGCACTTATCTCTTCTTGCTATTTGCGTAATTGCGTGGATGATATTGTTTGGAAAGTGTTTGTATGCCACCAGGAGCAAACATCCTACATACCAAGCGGAATAGTTGCCAGTCCCCATAATGATTTTAGAAATTTGAATGAAATGTTATCCACCCCTTCTGCCTTATTTGATCTCAAGTCCCCCAGAGCTCTTTTAATATCTAACTCGTGTACTGGATCCCCTGTTTCTTCCATATCGACTCCTGTTTCTTTTTCTATCACGTCATCAGACATGTCCTTCCCCTCATGGAGGCCTTCCAACTACCCTTTCCATCTATTCGCTTACTCCTCTGTATTCAACAGTGGAAATCACACTGCACTATTCATATTACAACACTTACTTTTAATTTCACCGAAAGTTGTTTTGACTTTTCCATGTGCAAGTCATTATTACCAACGATCATTACTTTTTCGATTTCTTCAAATTTTCCTTACAGCCTTTTCGCCTTGCCTTTCCTGCACTTGCTGTTTATGTCATTCCTAAGTGAGTCATATTTCCGTATTCCTGTCTTTCCCTGAACATTTTTGTACTTACTTCTTTCGTGGACAAAATAATTCTTCTGTTACCCAAAGTTTGTTCGCAATTACCTTCTTTATATATACGTTTATCTGTCCAACATCCATGGATGCAATTTTTGGAGATGTCCATTTTCTTTAACTGAAATGCATACTGTATTATTACTTACCGCAGTATTCATATCATTAGCAAGCTTCAAACGCGTCTCATCACTCCTCAGCAGTACTCCCTTCCAAAATGGTTCTTTCCGGAATATTCTTCTGTACTTCAATTTACTCTTCATCATTACTAAATAGTGATCCGAGTCTCCATCAGCTCCTGCGTTCCCTTTACGATCCAAAAACAGATTTTGGAATCTCTGTCTGATCATAATGTAATCAAGCTGGAATCTCTCCGTGTCTCCAGGCCTTTTCCAAGTATATCTCCACCTCTTGTGATTCTTGAACACAGTATTCGCTATTAGTACTTAGAATTTATCGCACAACTGAATTACTCTTTCTCCGCTCTCATTTCTAGTAGGCTACCAAGACCATCTTCTCTCGTAGCCCTTTTTCCTGTTCTTTCCCCTAAAGTCGCGTACCATCCTCTATGATCATTAGATTTTCATCTTACTTTACGTACTCAATTACCCATTCGGAACCCTCATACATTTTTTCCAGTTTTTCATCTTCTGCTTGCGACGTCAGTTTGTATACCTAAAATATTGTTATCGGCATTGATTTGACGATAATTCTGATACGAACTACGCTATCAGTAACACTGTCTATTCTAATTTGCTATTCATAACGAATTCTACTCCCTTTATACCATTTTCTGCCCCTGGTTAACTACCATATACTAGTCTAACCAGAAATCCTTATCTTCTTTTCATTTCATCCTCACTACTTCTAGACTCAACCTCTGAATTTCACTTTTTCAGATTTCATATCTTCCCTGCTGCGTTCAAATTGCTGACATTTTACATTCCGGTTCGTAGAATGTTACACCTTCGTTCGTTATTCCCATCTTTTTCTCAAGGTCACCTCCCCGCTGGCAGCCCGTCCTGGAGATATGAAGGACTCATCCGGAATCTTTTGCCAAAGGAGAGATCATCGTAACAGTTTTCAGTTGCAGGCAATATATCCTGTGGAATTACCTCGACCCGTAAAAAAAGTTAGTGTAAAATGGTACAAGATGCTCGAAATTCTGAGAAAAATAGAAGAAAGTTACAGGGACAGACGGCTAATGTATAACATACACAAGATCCAAAAAGGAACAATAAGACCGGAAAACCAAGAACGAAATTCTCTGATTCTACTGTTCAATTTATACGTGGAAGAAGGACTGGCTGAAATAAAAGAAAAGTACAAGTGAAACTTCCTGGCAGATTAAAACTGTGGGCCCGACCAAGACTCGAACTCGGGACCTTTGCCTTTCGCGGGCAAGTGCTCTACCAACTGACCTACCGAAGCACGACTCACGGCCGGTACTCGTCTGTGAGTACCGGCCGTGAGTCGTGCTTCGGTAGCTCAGTTGGTAGAGCACTTGCCCGCGAAAGGCAAAGGTCCCGAGTTCGAGTCTCGGTCGGGCCCACAGTTTTAATCTGCCAGGGAAGTTTCATATCAGCGCACACTCCGCTGCAGAGTGAAAATCTCATTCTGAAAAGTACAAGTGTCGGGATTGAAATTCAGAGCGGAAAGATGCTAATGTTAAGACTACTATTCTCAGTAAAGTGAAAAAGAATTGCACGATCTGTTCGATGGAATGAACTGTCTAATTAGTATAGAACAGTGATTGAGAGTATACCGGAGAAAGACAGAAGTAATGAATAGATAAAGAAATGAGAATATCGAGTAACTTAGCATCAGAATCGGTGATCACGCAGTGACGGACGAACCAACAGGAACAGGCCTTCATATGAGGAAGTTTCCAGGACCGCGTGTTTGGAGCACAGCCTTGTAAGGTAGTGATTCATGCACAGTGGGAAAGTCTGAACACAAGAGAGTCAAAGCGTTTGGCATGTGCTGCTACATAAGAACGTTGAAAATTTGATGGACTGACATGGTAAGGAGTTCCCAGCAGAATCGGCGAAGGGAGGAACGTATGAAGGGTCAGGAGAAAATACCAGGCAAGTCATTTTTTATAAAACTTACGAGAAATAAATTTTAAAGTTCAACCTGTGATTACGTCAAAATATAAGGATATAAAATACTCTATTTCATAAATTAAAGGTCTTGGGAACATTGAACATGAAACTAGCGCTGTTGGCATCGACAGTGTTCCCAGAATGAAGTACGAGTAATTCACTAGAATGCCATGAAACATGACTTTGTAGGAGCAAGGACGCAAGTAAGTCAAGCGAAACAGATGCAATAATTCCACAATAATCACGAATAAATGAATTTCTGGTTGTAATGATAGAGCGATAGCACTCATGTCGCTTGTATTTATCCGTGGGTCAGCTGAATAAAAACCTTCACACTATCAGGACGGAAAAACTTAATTTGGCTTTGCAATTTGTTATATTCTAGCCGCGAAACTGGTAGGAGACCTACAATAAGGAAGGGAATTGTACAAGTTAAATTACAGTGAACAGAAGGTAAATGTGAAGCTATTGCGCACTAGACAAGCAAGAAATTCTGAAGTTAATCACACCATTATAAACAGACGTGGGCATTTCAAACAGACCATCCATCGGTTGACAACGTAATGGAGTCCTTATGACGTCAGTTTGCATTCGTCCGTGATAAGTTGTTTGCTATTCCAGCATACAGCAGTGGCTGCATTCAGATACATTACCTTAATAGACTGAGTTTTGAAATGGTATTTTGCAGTGTAATTTGAGTCTAACAGTGTTTCTCGTTTCTTGATAAACACTCACCACAGTCAAAGGAGATGGCTTACATCCGGATGTTCGATAACATCCTTGAAATCTTCCCGGTTCCATAATCCAGCATTTATATCTCGCTCCAATAACCTTAGCAACGTAGAGGGAATTTAATTTTTACCTTTTCCAAGCCACGAATTTGATTGACAGTTACATAATGAATAAAGGGGAATATGGGAAACTTTTTATTTTGACCACCAGCAGAATCACAAAGTATATAGGGTGTCCCAGGAGGATTAATCAATATTCAGGGATATGACAGGAACGATCATTCAAAGTAAAAAGTTAGTAAATATGGGCTCTAAAGCACATACATCAAGAGCATCATCCATACTGTGAAACATAATTGCAGGCTTTTTGCTTCCCATATTCTGGGCGGCGAAGTATGGTTCAAATGGCTCTGAGCACTATGGGACTCAACATCTTAGGTCATAAGTCCCCTAGAACTTAGAATTACTTAAACCTAACTAACCTAAGGACATCACACAGCCCATGCCCGAGGCAGGATTCGAACCTGCGACCGTAGCAGTCCCGCGGTTCCGGACTGCAGCGCCAGAACCGCTAGACCACCGCGGCCGGCAGCGCCGAAGTATGGATCAGAAAAAGAACAAACAGTAAACAAGGGCTGTTAAGAGCTACGGGCAGTTGTTCATCTTCGTTATGTGAAACAAATTTCTTATAATAAAAAATGCTCATAGTTCTGAATGTGTGTATTTTAAAGCCCAAATTTTGGGACATTTTTGCTTCTAATGATCATATCGGTGAATATTGACCATCCCTCCTGAGACTCCCTGCATAGAACTCTTCAGTGTGAAAAAGGAATGGTCTCATTTCATTTTCGTCATTTTTCACAATGCATTCAGAACAAAACAAAACAAAAGGATTCACTGGTTGAAGAACATAGACACTGAACGAATACATAGAAAATCGCCGCTTGAAGTTATTATATTCGACACGGATATTTTTTTCGAAGTTTTTGCTTTCCCGTGCCTCCCGTTTACTGATGGGAGCGACTGCTCAAGAATTCCGTTTCCTCTGCCCTCTCGTAGTCGGATGAGTGACCTCTGACTTGTCTGCTTCTTTCGCCAGAGAAATTGACTTATCTGGTTCTTTTGCGTTGCAGCAAAACACTGAATGCTAATGTCTCTGGAGCCACTTGGCTTTTTCTTTTCAGTTTTAGCCTCTGAACAGATGCCTAAGATCTGTCTAAATCGAGCTATAGAATAAGCGACTTTTTTAAAAAAGTAAATTTCCTGTTTTTTTTTTCACTGACCCGACATGGCGAAACAGTGATAAGAGGAAGGGAAAGGATGATAGGATATGTGTTAAGACCTCATGGGGAAAAACTTTCATGTTTAGAGGGAGATACAGAGTGTAAAAACTGTTGGGAACACAGAGGTTGCAATACGTCCAGCAAATACGAGTAAGTGAAGACGCAGGGTGTCAGTATGAGAAGAGGTTAGCACAGGAATGGAATGATGATTTAAAAAAAAAATCGAACCAGAGCGTTCTGACTGCCAGTCAAGTACCGGTTCATACCGTAACAACTCCCCCTCTATCTCTAACACACACACACACACACACACACACAAAAGGATCACTCATGTCACAATATATACGCATATCAGTATGTAATAAAATTCAACAGTTGGCAACACCTTCCAAAACATAATTCAAATTAACTAATGTTCAATTCTTAGTGCTACTGAAACGAAGTTTGATATGGCAATAAGCCGAAGACTAACAGCTGTAAAGTAGGGCAGAAGTATAAAGTAGGACAAAATTACACATGTAGAAAAGTACCTTCGACATTTCTAAGTATAAATTTACACTACCACTACACTATTCTGGCAGAAGCATTAAAATATTGGCTCGAAACAGGGCACCGAAAAGGAATAAAGGATTAATAATTTGTAGCTTCAGTCAGACAATATACTTTGTAGACTAATTATCTCATATAATTGTTCGTCTAACCGCATAAACTTGTGTATTTCTAAGACTTTGTGTTCTATATTTTATAATGAAGTAAAATAAATGTCCTTTTTATTTCATTAGGTGAAGTTGTTGTATCTGATGAAAATGGTTTCCCCTGAAAACAACAAAAAAATTAAAACCAAAGTTCAGACAGACAGTTCGCGAATTATAAATGTATACATGGTACTCGCAGTGCCAAAACACAACAAAAAACATAAAGAACTGCAGAGGATCACTGCTTTGTTGTTGCTTAGTTGACCCTAAATTTAAATAGGTGTAACGTGTCGCTCTTAAATAGACGAAAAGCCAATTTTTTTTAATCGATGAACGATTGGTGAAAGATCCCTGGAAGATGAAATAATAGTAAAATATCTAGGAGTGTTCGACCAACGCGACCTAAAGTTGAATGACCACATAAAATTAGTTGGAGGAAAAAAATCGTCAGGCTGAATTTCATTGTGAGAAGCTTAAGACAGTGCAGTTCACCGATGAAACATGTAGCTTACAAAACCCTCGTTCGACTGGTTTAGGAACGTTCTGCATCAATCTGTGATTCGTAAGAGATAAGATTAGCAGAACAGACAGACAAGATGAAAAAAGAACGGCGCTTTTCGTCAGGGTTTCATCTAGGAAGTGCAGTACGTGTATTCTCAACAAACTCCAGTGGCAGCCGATACAGCAGAGGCGTTGTGTATCACGGAAAATTTTATTTTGAAATTCCGAAAGCGTACGTTCCAAAGAGAGTCAGATAACGTACCACTACACCGACATAAGTCTGGTGAAATGACCACGATGGGAAAAATGAGAGAAATTGAAGCTTATACGGAGCTTTACATGGACTTTTCGTGCATAGAATAGGAGAAGGGGGAAATAAATATGGCAGCGTACCCTTCACTACCCACTTAAAGTAAGTTTGGGTAGTACAGGTACAAGTGTAGTTGTAGTTTTCTTGCAATAGGTGTTAGATTCCTGGACAACATACAGGTATGTCCCCTACTGAATTGAGATATCTTCAGGTTCTTATGAAACGACTGCATTTGCCCGTGGCTTTGCTAGAAGAGGAGCAATCGTATTCTGTCTCTAAGACTGAAAACTGTAATTCCACACTTTTTTAATTACCTATCAATAATCGTTCGATCTTACGTCATAATTAACAAGGTGTGTATTCCACGTATTTAAATACGTTTTTTTCTTCTCTTCTATGAAGTGGGCAAACAATCGTACCTACTTCCAAGTGTATGGCACCAAGGAAACTGTAAGATTTTGCAACCCTGCTTCCAGAGCTACGCTGTTGGATAAATTAATGCGATAAGTATAAACGTTTATCAAATAATGAGCACGTTGGGCTGGGATTTGACGAACCACCGAAAGTCTCACTCTTGAAAGACTAAGTTTCATAGTGAACTTTCCACAAACATTTCCCCTCTCGTGAGTTTCAGAGGCCGTTGGCAGCTATTTTACTGCCCCTGACGACTTTTCATGACCTCCAAGCGTGTGTATACTAGGGTGCTAATCAGTTGAAGTATTTCCGAGGATAAGACTTACGTCACTGCAAAGCACATTACCAGTATGCTGAAATGTTACGCAGTCTGCTCACTTGTAAACCTAAGAAGCAAAATAAGCCAACAAAAATTGAAGGTAAGAACGGAATGTGATTTCGGAAAATTCATCGTTCGTTCACCTAAATAAAATCGATAAATGTAACATAAGTACTGAAGCAGTAACATAGTTGATGTTGAACTGTTAACTACCTTACACAAATAACCATATCCTGCAGAAACCGACGGGTCGTTAAATAACCAACATCAAACCAAGGGAATAGCTTTTTTTAAGGAATACATTGCCATTTGATTGTTTGTACATTTCCTGTGCACGATCTAAATTTCGGCCTTCACTCCGTTATTAAGTACAATGGTCTTAGATCATTAATATATTTTCCTGTGTACTGTGCAGGATGACACACTATTTCATGCCATTATCGAGTCCTATGTTCTTAGACCATTAACACCATTTTGCTGTGTACTTCGCAGGATGACTTGTACACAGTTCAACACATTTTCTGGTCGTGATGTAAGTGATACAAAATTAACGTCTTGTAGGAATGCAGCACATTACCGTAAAAGCGCATCGTATCTCGGGAAACCAGTCCAAAGCCTGATCTCAGAATATTGTACTCGATAATGGCGTGAAATAACATGTCCTCCTGCACAGTACACAGCGAAATACGTTAATAGTCTAAGATGAATGTAATCGATAATGGCGCGAGAGCTGAAATCTAGATTGTACACAGGGAACATGCAGAAATGTACAGTCGAATGGCGGTGTATTATTTCAAAAACTACTGTATGACTGTGGCTCTGCAACATCGAAAACATTTTAGGGAAAAAATCATACACTATTACAGGAAGTTAATATTAGAAAGTCATAGTGGATAATAAGAATCACCTTCCGTTATAAGACTAGAGCAACTGTTTTGGCATTGAAGTCCAGCTCAAGACTACATTTAAAAAACGGAGAATCGGTGATTTCCCTTCTGCTAAGTAGCAACAACGTAACTGACATAAGGTTTAAAGTCGTCTGCTATAGACGTCTTTTATACTATGTATGCAAGCACCGATAAGCACTTACATGTCTCAAAGAACATGCAGTCACTCTTCCGTTTGGCAGATTAGCTTCATCTTTGGTGGGAACTACAAAGTCACATCTTAAGCGAACCACTGAAACTCTGAGACTAGCCGGCGCGACGTAATTGGCAAGACTTACGAACGGATACTAACCAGTCGCTTAAGAACATACATCTAAAACCGAGAACTACTCCCCCTAACGCAGACAGGCTTCAGACACAACCATTCAACAAGCGACCCACTCTTCAAATTGACTGATAGTATAACCATAGGATTCAATCAGGGACAATGCACACTTGCAGTGTTCCTGGACATCGTATGAGCATTCGACAAACATTAGCATTAGGGCTTGTTGCTTAGATTGGTTAACAAGGATATCCCAGCTAAAATGGTCAGACTGATAAAAGCCTACAACATGGAGCGTAATTGCAGAGAGCATGTAGTTAACCAGTCTTCTGAAGCGTTCACCACACAAGCTGGCTCCCTCAGGATGGCATTTAGGCATTTAGTTCCCCCTCCTGTACATCCTATAAACAGCTGACGTACATATCGTAACGACACAAAACGAAACGGCATGACTGTAAGCAGATGACACAGTCTACTGAGTCACTGAGCTACGAACAACAACCATACAGCGTAAGACACACTCGTACCTCCAACTAAGACTCAGACAGTTCTTTTCAGACATAGACATCTTACACAAACATGACAACAAAACGAGGACGACATCAGACTTACACTATAGGACACCCCCTTAAGACTCGATGACATAGCCAAGTACCTCGGTGTCTTTCTGGACAGACACTTTAAATGGAAGACCTACCTGACGTACTTCCTAAACAAAACCCGAGTATGACAGAACCTAATCCGCTCGATACAAAGTCGCATCCATGGCTGCAGCACACAAACTGCAGTACACACGTACAAAACCTTAGTACGACCGGAACTGGAGAGTACGCAGCAGCCCCCCCCCCCCCAGCCCCTTCTGGGAGGCATACGTGCCCAAAAAACTAGCAGAATATAAAGTATTGAGAGGAGACTCCCGCGCAGCATTGCTAAACTCCCCTACATCACACCAAGCAATGCCAAGGTACAGCCACTCCAAACGAGAATGGTCAAGCTACGAGCACGACACTGCAGACAAACATTTAACAAAAGGCCTGATATGTAAGAACTCATCTCCACCAACCTCAGGATCCGACGAAAACTCAAATTCAACTACATCACCCCTTCCAGCACAATGGCCCAGAACACTGCCAAATCTTACCCAGACCTGACCCCATCTTGGAACCACTCATAGCTAACACCACAACCAAATTCACCTAGACGAGAGAACGGATAATGGTGCTCCAACTAGCCCCAAGTAACTGAACATTGTAAATAGTAATTGTAAATAGTGATTAAGACTCTGTCACTCCTCATCCACTAGGCATAAGCTTACCCCACCCTACTCTCCTCCTATTTTCTCTCTTCTCTCTATACTACCATTTAACATATTATTTATAATGTAACATTATTGTACTGGAATCATAATAAATATATATTATGTTAAAAGGAACAATACGTTTAATTAACATTATGGAATTATGATTACGGAAAACTTATATTAGAAGGAACAATATCAGTGTAACCATAAAAGAATGTATAACACAAATCGCAGTATCAAAATGAAAGACACTATTGTAATAGCAAAATGAAATATGGACTGAATTGCTTGAAAAATAAATAAATGTAATAAAAATAAGCTGTAAAATCCTACGGCTGGAAAGGGCATACAGCAAGCCCTAGAAAAGCCTGCCCTCCGTCAGACGAGGGAGTGGGAAAAAAAGAAACAAAAAGCCTGCCAATAGTACTGGTTCGAACAAAAAATCGGTTTGCGAGGCCCCACATGGGTGTGAACAAAGAGGAACTCGTCATTTCCACATGCTCACGTGAACACGCTCTGCTTGGGTGAGTCGAACTATTTGGTATAGTAATAAGGAGCAGCAGAAATCAGAATAGCGATAAATTTTAAATTTGGGAACGATCTAGCACATGAAGGAATTCCCGTACGTCCTAAGCAGATCAGTGCGTCATGGATGAAGTAAGAGTAATATATGCAATTGTTGTGGCAGAGCAGTAGAACAGAATCGAGGAATTTGTAGGAATGTGTTACAGAAGAATGCTGGAAATTGACTGATAAAAAATAAGGAGGTCCACCGCAGAATCATTGATACAGGAATATTTGATAAATACTGATTAAAAGGAGGACAGGATTATAGGACATGTTTTAAAACATCAACGAACAACTTTCGTGGTAATGGACTGAAGCTTAGAGGGCAAAAATGTGCGCTGGCTGAGAATTCAGTTGGCAACTGCTGTCTGGGCTCAGCGCAACTACCTCATAAAGGCGAGGTCGCAGGTTTGAGTGTCCCTTCAGGTTTAAGCGTTGGTTTTCTTTGTGATACGTCAAGTGGTATCAGTAACAGCAATAGCAAGTTGCCATTTTATATTTAGCTGTAGAAATGACTCTGGGTTTGGATTACGTGTCATCTAAGATTTTTTTAATGAGTTGACTGTATGGGTATAGAGTGAAAGGGTATTAAAATTGTTTTGCACGCTATGTGTATTTTTTTCATTAATTTTAAGCATCTTCAAAACATCCAGAAAAACGTTATGAAATGTGTTCTCCTCCTGTACAATAAATTATCATCTTCAGTTTGACAATGGACCATCCAGAAAGTTTACTTATTAACTGCATCATAAAGTGTGAAGAACATGGACGTGTAAGAAAAATATTTAGGAAAAAATGGAAATCCTTGGAAGAAAACCTGCACTCGAAGAAGACTGAGCTACCGTTATGCTACCAACACCCCATGTATCACGTAGGAATCATGGGAATAAGACGAGAGAATCAGGCACGAACAGAAGTAAATATACGGTCATTATATCCTAGCTCAATACGAGGAAAGACATTTATAGTATCAATACAACGTACACTCCGCCAGTGACTTGCGGTATATATATATGTAAACCAGCGGAAACCTTCTACCGTCAAAGCACAGAAAAGGTGATTATGTTAGTGTTTCAGTTTCACAGAAGTAATGTTAAATTCATTTTACGCCTCAGACCAAATATTACGTACACAAAAGTTTTGCATGTGCTTCAGTACTACAATGTCGGGATTCCAGAACCCTTCTAATGATAACAGGGTCACTTTGCAAAATATTCAACATTTTTCTCCACGCTACGTCACTTTATGAACTAGGTTTCCGCCTGACAGTCGACTTTGTGTATTTTAAATGTAAAACCATTGTAGCTCGGAAATGGATAAAGACGTCAAGAAAATTTTCAAGTTCTTTATTGATCGGGATCTTAGGAATGTAACGTTAAGATACTTGCTTTGCATAGCCGTCTTTGAATCCGGGGCTACACTTTTTGAATGTTTTTCAGTAACGGACAAATATTATTGAGAAGGATGACACTTTTAGGTAAATGCCTAGAGGATTTACCGTGAAAATTTGAGAAATTTGCTGCGGTTAGTTGTCTAGATATCCGCTGCTGACGGTGAAAAAATAGGGAGGGACTCTTTTTGCAGATTTTCTCAGGAACAGCCCACGAACTAATAGCGCTTCCATAGACCCTGCATAGATACTGAGAAATCAGTACCCAGAACAACCACCTCTGGCCGTAATAACGGCCTTGATACGCCTGGGCAATGAGTTAAACAGAGCTTGGATGGCGTGTACAGGTACAACTGCCCATGCAGCTTCGACGCGATACCACAGTTCATCAAAAGTAGTGACTGGCATATTGTGACGATCCAGTTGCTCGGCCACCATTGACCAGACGTTTTGAATTGGTGAGAGATCTGGAGAATGTGCTGGCCAGGGCAGCAGTCGAACATTTTCTGTATCCAGAAAAGCCCGTACAGGACCTGCAAAATGCGGTCGTGCATTAACCTGCTGAAATTTAGGGTTTCGCAGGGATCGAATGAAGGGTAGAGCTACGGGTCGTAAAACATCTGAAATGTAACGTCCACTGTTCAAAGTGCCGTCAATGCGAACAAGAGTTGACCGAGAAGTCATCCCATACCATCACGCCGGATGATACGCCAGTATGGCGATGACGAATACACGCCTCCAATGTGCGTTCACCACGATGTCGCCAAACACGGATGCGGTCATCATGATGCTGTAAACAGAACCTGGATTCATCCGAAAAAATGAAGTTTTGCCATTCGTGAACCCAGGTTCGTCGTTGAGTACACCACCACAGGCGCTCCTGTCTGTGATGCAGCGTCAAGGGTAACCGCACCCATGGTCTCCGAGCTGATAGTCCATGCTGATGCAAAAGTCGTCGAACTGTTCGTGCAGATGGTTGTTGTCTTGCAAACGTCCCCATGTGTTGACTCAGGGTCGAGACGTGGCTGCACGATCCGTTACAGCCATGCAGATAAGATGCCTGTCATTTCGACTGCTAGTGATAAGAGGCCGTTGGGATCCAGCACGGCGTTCCGTATTACCCTCCTGAACCCACCGATTCCATATTCCGCTAACAGTCATTGGATCTCGACCAACGCGAGCAGCAATGTCGCGATACGATAAAGCGCAATCGCGATAGGCTACATTCCGACCTTTATCAAAGTCGGAAACGTGATGGTACGTATTTCTCCTCCTTACACGAGGCATCACAACAACGTTTCACCAGACATCGCCGGTCAACTGCTGTTTGTGTATGAGAAATCGGTTGGAAACTTTCTTCATGTCAGCACGTTGCAGGTGTCGCCACCGGCGCCAACCTTGTGTGAATGCTCTGAAAAGCTAATCATTTGCATATCACAGCATCTTCTTCCTGTCGGTTAAATTTCGCCTCTGTAGCACGTCGTCTTCGTGGTGTAGCAATTTTAGTGGCCAGTAGTGTAGCCGACCGGAGTAGCCGAGCGGTTCTAGGCGCAACAGTCTGGAACCGCGGGACCGCTACGGTCGCAGGTTCGAATCCTGCCTCGGGCATGGATGTTTGTGATGTCCTTAGGTTAGTTAGGTTTAAGTAGTTCTAAGTTCTAGGAGACTGATGACCTCAGCAGTTAAGTCCCATAGTGCTCAGAGCCATTTGAACCAGTAGTGTAGAATGCGTTTCGTCTCATTTTGCACCTTAACTTCATATTAATTTTGTTTTCTCTCTTCCTATATTGTATTGGCTCTTAATCTGTACCACTATCATAAAATTCGTACGTCTTGTACTATGCCATGTTTTGTGAAATACTTGCTTCTTACAGCCATATTGTCTGCTATTAGTTCTGTGCGTCGAGGAACAGACTGAAGACAACGTCGAGTTTCTGTAATTTTCATCTAAGAAACAAGGAAATTTTAGACACTGGCAGGGAGGAGGCATTGACTGAAATCAACGGGAAAAGTCGAACATTTGTGGGGGACCTGTATTCGAATCCGGGACCCCTGCTCACTAGTCAGATGCTCAGACCACTAAGCCATAGGGCCACAGTGGTCATTACAACTACCCGGACTACTCTAGCAGGCCTCCGTTCAAACGATTCAAATTGCACTGAGCACTATGGGACTTAACATCTGAGGTCATCAGACCCCCAGGCTTAGAACTACTTAAACCTAACCAACCTAAGGACATCACACACGTCCATGCTCGAGGCAGGATTCGAACCTGCAACCGTAGCAGCAGCGCGGTTCAGGACTGAAGCGCCTAGAACTGCTCGGCCACAGTGGCCGGCGCCTCCCGTCAGACCCAAATCCTCAACCTATCCACACATTACTAACGTAGGGCCTCTCGCCCATTATCCTTATTACTCGCGGAATTGCGCCGATTCCCGCAAGTGTTCGAAACTGGTGCGCATCTACACTGAAGGGATGATGACCGAAAGAACAAACAGCAATTTGATCCAGCAGCTATTACGAATTAAGAAACAAAGGAATTTCAGACATTGGCTGTTGCTTCTTAAATCACAATGGCTGCTGGAGCTAAATTGTGTCCGTTCTTTCGGGCGGACTTTCGGACCTGTCGTTTTCGGACTTTTCATCTAACTTTTTGCGTGAATGGCGAGGAGAATTACTGCTATGGGAAAGGTAGCAAAATAATGTTCTATTTATGGGTGACTATAAATGAAATAATCTTGGTTTTCAATAATGAATCTGTATTCGATGTGGTTCGTTTCTACAAAACAGGAAAAGAAAGGTTGCCAGCCATGATCCAGACAAGACGTCTGAGTTTTTGAGCATAATTTATTTAGATTGTAATTAATCATTAAATACGTTTGTTATTGAATCTTTAAGCTTTTGTTTGCGTAATGGTCCACATAACTCGAAAAGATGGTAAGGTCCAGTCGTAGGGTTCCAATCGTTTTTCTTTATGTTTTAGTTTCGAAAATCCAGTTAATTGTTCTGTTTTTCTTTCCAACAATTTAACTAGAGCGTGTCCATTCATTATTAAGCTCATATTTTCACGTAGTTACGTAAACCTGAAGTTGTTTGCTTTAGAGACTTTCGCACTAGTAGTTTGTTTACGTACAGTTTTGTGTACATTGAAGTTACATTAAAAGTTACATTCTCGTAAATAACGAAAATTAGTGTAGCGTAAAGTGTATTAAGAGATTTAATTCTATTTTTAAGCGTGTAATCTCTGTTGTAATGCGTGATAAGTGCGGATATTGCCGCGGGGTAGTCAAAGATCGAATGGCGTTTGTAGGCTGTGTAGTGGTGAACCTAATGGGGAAATGATCGAGGTTTCCCTTGGAACTGTAGGCTCTATAAAAAGAACAGCTCAGCAGGAGGGGAAGATTTGTGTCTTACAGGCTAATTTAGAAGAAGCCAAATTTCAGACAGCTAGGCTGCAACAAGGGAGCGGGGGGGGAGGGTTGGGAACTGGGTAAACGTAACAAGCAATGGGCGAAAGGGGAAGAGCTCTTCAACTTCATTTACGTTTGTGCTTACAGTAGCGAATATATCTGAGGTGTTACCTGAAGCTGGAGGACAAGAGCCTCATCCAGCTGCAGGTCATAGCAGGGTGCAGCAAAGGAAGGAAAGAGCCTTGTTCAAATGTGTGTGAATTCCTAAGGGACCAAACAGCTGAGGTCATCGGTCCCTAGACTTACACACTCCTTAAACTAACTAACAACAACAACACACACACATGCCCGAGGGAGGACTTGAACCTCCGGCGGGACGGGCCATGCAAAGGAAAGAGTCTTGGTGATAGGCAGTAGCCATAGGAGGGGTGTAGTTCAGTGGGTACAAGACAAATCAGGAACGGGGTACCAAGTCACAAGTATCATGAAGCCAAGTGCTAACCCTAGCCAGGTGTCAAGGACAAACGGAATTTGTACAAAGGTTTTGGAAAGAAGGATCAGGTGACCGTAGGTGCTGAACCAGGGAACTGCCCGGCTAAGGACTGTAATCACATCATTAGGGGTGACCTGGATGAAGTAGGAGTAAGAACTACATACACAAACGTAATATTTTGCAGGTCTTGCAGCGCCATGACAAGCCTGACTTAAAAGTGCTGTGAGCCGTGTGAACACTGAGTTGATCGGGCTACTGCCGATTGAAATGACATCTCAGATCGTTGCACTTACCGTTGCTTCAATTGGCAGATTGTGATATACTAGATGTGGCCTACACCTGAATAGGAGAGGGAGAGACAGGTTGGCTGAGCTTCTTGCAGGTAATATATGGAGCTCCACCTGTACACAAAGCAAGATCCCTGTGTTAGGTTAGAATCAAGTTTCAGGCACTCTGTTTTGAAAGAAGTCAAAATAACAGAAGAGCACCATAAAATGCTTAAGAATCGACGGAAAAGTAAGGTTAGTTTATTGCATCAGAGTATTAGAGGACTGAGTAATAAAGCAGAAGAGCTTATTGTCCGTTTGGAAAATTCAGAGAACTTTGAAGAGATAGGCATCCTGTTCCTATCTGAGAACCACGTAACCACAAGGTTAGATAAGTTACTCGTAAAAGATTACACTTCAGCAGCTTACTCGTGCAGAACTAATGTTTGAAAAGGAGGGGGTTTTATATACGAGGGGTGTTCAGTAAGTAATGCAACATATATCTTATCTCTCGGCCAATTTCGGTTGAAAAAACGCCGAATCTGCTGTGGGACATCGTGGAATATTCCCGCTTCAGCCCATGTAGTTCCGTGAAGCTCCTGTAGACGGCGGCACTACGGCACTATACGCAGATCAAAATGGCGTTCCAAGCACAGAGCTATCGTTGTTTCATTTGGCAAATAAAATAAAAAAAGCAACTGCAGAATGTCCACGGAGACCTGGCAGTGATCAAAAACTCGGTGGGTCGTTGGGCAAAGCGTCTATCATTAACGCAACAAGGTCGCACAAACCGGTCCCATCTTGCACGTACTGGCGGTCGCACAGGCTGTGACTCATGCTACCCTTATGTTGGACTTCAGCGTGTTCGTCGCCACAACGAACTTCTCCAACGCAAGGTCTCGCACAAGTCTGCACACTCAAGAGAAGCTCACAAAACTTCATCCGACTGTTCTTCCTCGTCCACGAAGCGGTACGTGGATGATGGGGATGTTACTGAGTCAGCTCCGACGTCCACAAGTAGAGTGGTGCCATGTGGGCACACAGGTGCTCCCAGTAAGATGGTTTAAGGCCGTCGCATTTAATTGGAAACCATGTTTAAAGACCAAAGGGTGCGGGACAGTATGGTGTACTGAATAAAACCAACCCACTTTCAGGGGAAAAAAAGTGTGTTACATTATTTACTGGACGCCCCTCGTATATTAAAATAGAACACATGTTGGAAAACATTGAGACAAGTAGATTTTGTACTAATTAGTACATAGAGGTGTTATTTGTGAATTAATACCGAAAAATAATTCTCTGCTTACAGATCACCACTGATAAATTTTGAACTGTTTTGTGAGAAATATTGTTTCCTTACTGTCCCATCTGTCAGACAGAAGCTAACAGACAATAGTCTGTGGTGACTTCGTGTAGATTTTCTAAGGGATTCTGGTAGGACAAAATGATTTGAAACCTTATTTGGATCCTTCAACTTGATCTTAGTAATTAACTTTCCAACACAGGTGACTAAAGACAGTAGGACACCAACTGATGTTTCCTTTGGTGAAGCTCACTGTAAGAAAATAACTGTTTACCCAGTAATAAATGCTCTATCTGATCATGATGCACTGTTAGTTACAATAAATAACATAGTGCCTTACAACATGAATACCCCACAGCTGCATTCACTCACTATAATTAATGTTTCCAGGATAAATATTTTTAAGAATAGTTTATAAGAGATGACCTGGGATGATGTATATAATGAACCACATGCTAATATAATAAATTCATACCCTTATTTCAAAATAGCTTTCTATCTAAGCTAATCTGAAAGGACATTAAACAGACATATGAAGAATCATATATCGCTAGAAGGATTAAAATATCTTGTGAAAGGAAAAGGGAAATGCATCTTTTGGCAAGAACAATAAGAGATCTTGCGGTAGATACACCCTATAAAAACTACTCAAAATTAATAAGAAAGGATATTTAAAAAAATCAATAACACACACATAACGTGAGATCAGTAATTCCGACAACAGACTTTAGGCCATAAGGAATGTAGTGAAACGAGAGATGGGACAACCAGCCACATAACAGGTTAACATCACTATTCAACTGAATGGAGGGGCTATAATTGATGAGCCAGAGATAGCAAATGTATTTAATAAACCTTTCTTAAATATGGTACAAAACATGGCGACAAACAGATCAAGAGAAAAATCACAGCAGTAGGTTGAAAATGTAACTCATAAAATTCAGTCATTTGGCTGTATCACCAGCTTCTCCTTCCAAATTTAAGAGAATTATACAATCTCTGAAAAAATAAAAGTTCACCTGATTTTGATGTTTCCAATACACTTCTAAAGATTTGTTCCCATATAATAAGCCCCTGTCCTATCTGACATATGTAATATATCACTAACTCAAGACATTTTTCCAGAGAGACTGAAATATGCTGTTGTTAAACCCCCTTTTTAATCAAGATTGTAAGGGAGACGTCAATAACTACCAACTCCGCAAGCCACCCAACGGTGTGTGGCGGAGGGCACTTTATGTGCCACTGTCATTACCTCACTTTCCTGTTCCAGTCGCGTATGGTTCGCGGGAAAAACGACTGTCTGAAAGCCTCCGTGCGCGCTCTAATCTCTCTAATTTTACATTCGTGATCTCCTCGGGAGGTATAAGTAGGGGGGAAGCAATATATTCGATACCTCATCCAGAAACGCACCCTCTCGAAACCTGGCGAGCAAGCTACACCGCGATGCAGAGCGCCTCTCTTGCAGAGTCTGCCACTTGAGTTTGCTAAACAGCTCCGTAACGCTATCACGCTTACCACATAACCCTGTGACGAAACGCGCCGCTCTTCTTTGGATCTTCTCTATCTCCTCCGTCAATCCGATCTGGTACTGATCCCACACTGATGAGCAATACTAAAGTATAGGTCGAACGAGTGTTTTGTAAGCCACCTCCTTTGTTGATGGACTACATTTTCTAAGGACTCTCCCAATGAATCTCAACCTGGCACTCGCCTTACCAACAATTAATTTTATATGATCATTCCACTTCAAATCGTTCCGTACGCATATACCCAGATATTTTACAGAAGTAACTGCTACCAGTGTTTGTTCCTCTATCATATAATCATACAATAAAGGATCCTTCTTTCTATGTATTCGCAATACATTACATTTGTAACTTGACCAGTTTACTTCTAATTTTACATTGTATTCTAACAAACAGTACGGGAATGTAGGCTACATATTTTAATACGAGTAAAATAGCACCGGTTGCTATTACCTGTGAGCTATCTAAGGCATCTGACTGTGTGAATCACAGTATTCAGTTTTATGGGACTGATGATACAGTCAACCGATGAATAATGTCATACCTAACCAAAAGAAAACAGAAAGTTGTAATTAGTAATTAAAGAAATATAGGCTGTGGACGCAATTATGACTGGGAAGAAATCACGTATGGGGTTCTCCAGTGTTCTATCTTATGTCCACTATTGTTATATACGTAAACGATCTTACATTTAACACATAACAAGACGAATTAGTTCTTTTTGTGGACGAAACTAGTATTGAAATCAATCTAAACATACATACAGAAACAGAAGAAATGGCAAATAATGTTCTTAAAAATTCCGTTGATTGTTTTTCTGCGAATGGTTTCACCCTAAATTTTAAAAAGACAACACATTCAGTTCTGCACATCTAGGGGTATTACATCAATGACAAGCGTGACAAATGGTGAGGAAATAAATAGATTGGAAAGCTCATAATTTTTACGTGTCCATATTCATGAGAATCTAAACTGAAAAAATAAAACGTTTTGAAACTCCTAAAACAATTTAATTCAACCACATTTGCATTGCAAATCTTGGGGAGAGACAAATCAGTAAGCTAACATACGCTGCATATTTTCATTCAATAATGTTACATGGAATAATGTTCTGTGGTAATTCATCTTTAAGAAAGAAAGTCTTCGTTGCTCAGAAACGTGCTAGAAAAATAATATATGATGTTCACACACGATCATCTTGCAAACATCTGTTTAAGAAATTGGCCATTCCGTCTACTTCTTCGTAGTATATTTAATCCCTCATGACGTTTATAGCAAGTAAGCACTACAGCTCAAACAAAAAACAATGATGTATGTAATAATAATACCGGAAAGAAAAATGGTGTTCATTACTCCACATTACGCTCATCATTAGCACAAAGAGGGATGCATAAAGCTGCAACAAAAATTTTTGATCACCTGGTGATATAAAATGTGTTACAGACAACGAAGTAAAATTTGAAAAAACCTGAAAAAGTTTCTACTTGAAAATTCTTATTCTGTAGAAGAATTTCTGTTATTGTAGAGTGTAAAAGAAGGTAGGTAGGAATTATTAACTCACATTTGGATACACAAAAAAATTAAAAATAGAAACCCCTTATAAGTGTTTAGCGTGTAGCCATACATACAAATTAATTTGCGATGTTAGTGTAAAATTACTTGCCCCACAGCATTACCATTTATCGTACAAATTGATCCATGGAACATGAAACTAACTGAAATTAAAACTACCCAAAACCTGCAAACAATTATGTAAGAAAGAAAATGTGGTACATTACCTTAAACGTATTTTAGGACGTTCTTTTAACCTTAGAGACATAACTTATAATGGTGGTACAATTTATGCACATAGTGATACATATTATAAAACCAGATTCCTAAATTTCTATCACTTTCAGACGTTTATGTAGTAATTATAGCTTTGTTTATTTTTCTTATAATTTCCATTCTTAGGATCTGACACCAAGAACAACACACCGCAGTTGACGATGTCATTGATTAACTAATTCGGTGACTTACTTTCTAGCCTATAATAAATAAAACCTCAAAAGTGGTACAATTTAGGCAACTCTCCCCTAGCTTCCATAATTTCTGCTGTCTTTGGGCAGCGGCGATTGTGCACCTAACGTGTTTAGAGAATATGAATGAGACACTGTAATATAAAAGTCATCACACGTTGCAGTTTTTCCGGTGCCTCAACTCGTTGGACATTACCGTGGATCGTCCACAACATGTGCGCTGAGTAACTGCCCTCTCCAACCGATCCGCACTTACAGCGCTACATACACGCACAAATTAAAGAATGACTTCATTAAACCTGCAGCAGCTGCTTTCATTAACATTTACTCATAGGCGTTTCGGTCAAGCGACATGTTCAGGTCACACATGAATATCACATAACGTTTAAAGAATGTCCTTTGGCATCAGATATATTGTTGTATGTCATTGGGGCATCAGTCACATACGGACAGATGCGTCTGTTATTTCATGCATTTTCCAGAGGACAGTAACCGCTACAATGGACAGTCCACTACAGTGTTAAACCAGAATGATGCTATAAACTGACCGACTGACAGTTTATGATACGACTTTGAACAGACAGATTCTACAATTAGAAACAATAGCGTATTTGACGCCAAGAAGCCTTCCTTAAACTAGATGTAGTATCAATACGTGACCTGAAGAGTGGCTTGACCGAAACTGTCTGCCACTAAATATTCATTACAGCAGCCTTTTGGGGCTCCGTGATGCTGTACCGTAAAGACACTGAAGGTGTTCACAGAAAATGTTTTCAGCAGCCTATCGTTTGCGCTATTCTATGGCAGCCATGGTGGCCGGCGACGCGACCTACCTTACGTGTGTCTCGCGGAACCCGCCCGGAGGAACTGTCTGAACACTTGCGGCGGCGGCGATGGCGGCGGCTGCTGCAGTAACACCGACAGCCAGCCAAGGCCGACGCGGCTGCCGTCCTCGACCTGCGATCGGACCGTCGCGAACTGCCCCACTGCCTCAAGTTCGCCAAACTCGCTACCGCCGTCAACATCCTATGCCCCACCTCCTGTACGGTCTCACCTGCTCTGTTCTCCGTACCCACACCAAGTTCCACAACTGATCCAGCAAGTGGCACGTCGACGATCCGTACTTTCCCTCGACCACTGCAGATAAACTGGGGCTGTGTTTGAACACGACTCGAACTGTTCGAACAGTTTATATCACAGTTCGGGAAATATCGCGTTCTGTTCGACCTTTCCAATAGTTTAGCAACCGTTGTTGGTGCTTTTTCCACGGCCTCTCTTAGCGTTTTTAATTCAATATGGATTTTAATAATAAAAATAACTGAAACAAGGACCAAAATATCTTCTATGGCGTAGGTCATATGCAACAACAGCATCTATTAAATAAAGATGGTATTGCAAGGAAAAAAAATGGTTGTGAGCACTATGGGACTTAACATCTGAGGTCATCAGTCCCTTACAACTTAGAACTACTTAAACCTAACTAACCTAAGGACATCACACACATCCATGCCCGAGGCAGGATTCGAACCTGCGACCGTAGCGGTTACGCGGTTCCAGACTGAAGCGCCTAGAACCACACGGCCACACCGCCCGGCTTGCAAGGAAAGAAACATTGATTAAACTCTACAAAGTAATATCGTTACCTTCGCTACTGCATAGTCTCGAATGTTGGAGCCCAACATCTGATCCGTTTCGACCAATCGAATCGTCAGAAATGAAATTCCTCCTCTATGTTGTGGGATTTTCATTTTTGGGTTATGAAATGAATACCGACGTTAGACAAGAATAAATGCTGAAGATATTATAAATATAATTCAAAACGCCGACTGAACTGGAAAGATCACGTCCAATGTATGTCTAATCATAGAACAACTAAAGCGACGGTACAACACAACGCAATCGGCAAGAGGAACGTTGGACGTCCATTCGTCGCTTATACGCTTAGTGTGAAAAATTCTGAAGTAGAATAGGCCAAAAGTCCTAATCCTTGAAGACGATGATGATGATGATGGTACTACACTCGTGATTAAGTCTAATTCTCGCGCTTTCACTTGTCCCACGATCTAGTAACATCTGATGGTGTAATTTAGTCCTGAGATAGCAATTAGATCCAGTTTATCACGATGTATTTGGTTAGTTAGAAAGTTAATTTTTGATTAAATTTCTTTTGTATTTCATCTGCATGTTGACATCTTGTTTCCAAACTGATTATAATCTAGTAACTTATTCCAATACTGAAGCAGGGATTGAAATGCTATTTTCCAATCCACTTTGTAAATTATTATTCTCTCACAACAAAATAAAAAATTTTAATGGGTTCAGCAATGTAATTATTCGCCTTTGCCTGTTACCTTTATCTTAAAACTGGCATAAATGTTTGTATATCCATACATACCAATCCTGTATAAGAACTGTCATCGCAAATTTGTTCAAAACAACGTGCGTTCGCGCAATGGCAATATTTAATGCTATTTCCTTATGAGTTTCCCGATATAGTCAGATTATGTAAAGCCTTAACTTATTGTGGCTAGTTCGTAGTTTCTCGCAAATCCCTTTCCCTCGTACCGCCCGAGTCAAATGCCAAGTGATTGTTCGAACACACTCGATACTGTAACGAGAGCTGTGGCGTATCAGGGAATCTGTAGCTCCGTCCATTTATCCCCAGGTTGTAGTCTTCAATGTCAGCAGTTACCCCAGTGTTGATGCGGTAGAAAAATCATATTAAAAAGAGTGGCAGTGTTCGAAATACCGTTGGTAAAAACATCCTGTAAATACATGGCGTAACTCCACAAATCAGTTTATTATCTCTTATGGTTACAGAACATCATGACTTTTGTCGAATGTTCGCGAACATTTAACACGTTCCGTCTAGTAACTTTCAGACAGTCCAAGGCTCGCTCTGAGAGAAGAAGTAACAAGTTAGAATATAGGACAGGTAGTGCGTACGTACATCTACCCGCCACTTTTTTTTTAGGTACTTGTCTTCTGATTGGTTTGAACCGGTCCATCACAAATTCCCGTCCCGCGCTAACCTCTTCATCCCAGAGTAGCACTTGAATCCTACATCCTAATTTATTTGTTGGACGTATTCCAATGTCCGTCTTTCCCTTCAGCTTTTAGCCTCTACTGTTTCCTCTAGTACTATGGAAGTTATTCCCCGATGTCTTAAAATGTATCACATCATTCTATCCTGTCTGTTCGTCACTGTTTTCTATATCCTCCTTTCTTCCCCGATTCTGCGGAGATCCTCCACATTCCTTATGAGTCCACTTTATTTTCACGATTCTCCTGTGGTTCGTCGCTAACGCTTCGATTCTCTTCTGTTCCGGTTTCCCCACTGTCCATGATTCGCAGCCACACAATGCTGTTCTTCAACGTGGGTTCTCATAAATTTATTCCTCAGATTAAGACTTTTGTTTGATACTAGTCGGCTTGTCTTTTTATGTTAACCTTCAACGGTTATTTTGCTTCCAAGGTAGCATTATTGGCCGGCCGCTATGGCCAAGCGGTGCTAGGCGCTTCAGTACGGAACCGCGCTGCTGCTACGGTCGCAGGTTCGAATCCTGCCTCAGGCATGGATGTGTCTGATGTCCTTAGGTTAGTTAGGTTTAAGTAGTTCTAAGTTCTAGGGGACTGATGACCTCAGTGACATGTTTTAGCACTATTCCTTAACTTCGTGTGCTTCGTCATTATCAATTTTGATGTTAAACTTCTCGCAATTTTCATTTCTGCTGCTTCTCATTACTTTTCTCTTTTTCCGGTTTACTATCAATACATTGTCTGCGCTTATTAGACTGTTCATTCCATTCAAGAAATCTTATAATTCTTTTTCACATTCACTCAGAGCAGCAACGACATCAGCGAAATTTATTCTTGCAGCATTTCACGACAAATTTTAATCCCGCTCTTGAACCCAGCTAATTCTCCATTTCCCAGCAAGGCGGTAGCGATGAAAATCCACAACGTTTCGACAATCGTTACAGCACCAAGCATATTACCTTTGAGTATTCGCTTCGGTGATGTGATGGTTTACCAAATACGTGTCTTTCGTGAGGAGTTTGGACGCCCAGACAGCATCAGTCACAGATGCATAATTAAAATTTGGGATCTAAAACGTGTGAAAACTCTTTGTAGATGTTGTAATCTTCAGCCCGAAAGTTGGTTTGATGCACTCGCCAAGTCAGTCTATTCTCTGCAAGCGTCTTAATCTCTGCATTACTAATGCAGCCAACGTCCTATCTACGAGTATTTATACAGTGATTCTGGTAGGACACGGAGAAGTGTAGGTAGTACCAAAACGTGTTACAAAAAATTTGGATGAGTCACTCTCAAAACATACGACATGCGTTATGCATTCAATTAGTTACTTGCACATTATTGGCTGTAGATCCAATCTTACCGAGTGACAGATTCTTGTCGCTACAGACAGTGGTTGTCTCTAACGTTATTTAATCTATGTGTGAAATACAAAACGTTTTCACGTGTATTTGCTGCGGCGGTGGTACACGGCGACCGCGTAATCACCAGGAGGAAAGTTTCCCACTCGTCAGGTGGGATAACATCTCGCAGGTCGGCCGCAACCTTCAGCGTGCAAACACATTAAGAGATGTCAACCTCCGCGGCGGCACCACTGACCAATGATGGCTGCCATACTGATATGGATGCACATCTCAGTTTCGACACTAGTGTTTTCCTGTTCTGCGGACGGAATTTTTTTCTAATGCATAGCCATCTTTTCAATTTAATTTTGCGGGTTATTAACATCTCAAACGTATTTTCCTAGGCATGTCATATCTTTGAGGTGGATTCCAAAGTAAACAGCCGGCCGGAGTGGCCGAGCGGTTCTAGGCGCTACAGTCTGGAACCGCGTACCGTTACGGTCGCAGGTTCGAATCCTGCCTCGGGCATGGATGTTTGTGATGTCCTTAGGTTAGTTAGGTTTAAGTAGTTCTAAGTTCTAGGGAACTGATGACCTCAGAAGTTAAGTCCCATAGTGCTCAGAGCCATTTGAACCATTTTTGAACCAAAGTAAACAGAAGTGTATTCCAAATTACGAGCAGGGATATTTTCATTTCTAATAGTCACGAGTTGAAAACAGGTTAGGCGTACTGTCTTTTTTTGTTGTTTAAGTTTTATTTGTCGTGAGCGTTTGTTGCTACTTGAATTATTCTTCTTTTTTCTTCGATTTCGGCCTCTATGGACCACATGAAGTAACTTCCTACTTATGTTGTCGTCTTTCCTGATTTTCCATCTTCCCCGTATTTCTTCATTCTCCACTGAGTTATTCTTTTCCTTCGCCTGTCCATACACTGATGCGTTTTCCGACCCTTTCCTGAAAACTACCGAACTTCACAATATTATTTCGAAAAGTTAGTCCGCTTAGAATTTGTGCTTTCGTAACTGCGATTTCTGATAATACTTTTTTTCACTTCCATGAACCAGCTGATTCTCATTTTGAGATTTTTGTCGTAACAGCCAAGTACCTTTTTAAAAGACTTTTTGGGTTTATTAGATCAATCCAACGAAATTCGCCTTTTGGCCCAGCCAACGAAGATAAAAAAAATGTCGAATCGGGGGAAGAAACAGCGAATTTATTTTGCCTACTCACGACACACAAATGGTCAGGAAGTACAGGAGAGATGTAGTCTGTCTACAAAACGAAACGCGAGGAGCCCTTCTGGTGGGGGAAGTTGTCTTTCCCGAAATAACGCTGCAGCTACCGTAAAAAATCACTAAGAAGTCATAAGCGTTTTGCGGCTAGTATTATTAGAAACTCGTATCTCTATTTCATGCATTCTCAATTCAATTCATGGAAAATAATTACCTCTCCTCATTTCTGCCCACTTTTGGCAGTGATTCAGAAGACGCATTGCGAAGGTTTGGTATAACTTTAAGAAACACCCTATAGTTGCTTCTTGTGACGTATTGGGGTAGAGTGGGGAATCATCTATTCCCTCTTCAGTTTGCAGACCTATAAAGGAGGGAATCACATGCCCACAATCCGGTGACTTACCTTCTCACACGCTTCTACCTTCAACCCCTGTCTCTCCACCCTGATATGCTACCAGAACACAATTTATCCCTTAATACCGCTCTACTACACTTAAACGTGTTACCCGCATTTTTCATTTGATCGTAACTCACTTCATTTGAAGGTAAACGTCAATTTTACACCATTTAAAAAGTATTTTTAATAATCTGTGGTTGTCCCATTCCCTGCGAGGAGGAAATTATTAGTCCCAGAGAAAATTTAGTAGGACATTTTTTGCAGTAAACATAATGTAGTTTAATTTTGTACTGGGAAAAATTTTCACTTTTCCAGTCATTCAAGGGAAACATAACGTAGCGATCTTTGAGAGCACCAGGCTCGCATCCCATCGGTGGGAATTTTTTAGTTTGTTGTTCATGATAAGCTCCCCTACCACTGTACAAAAATTTGTTACTATACAATTTTACTCCTAATTTCCCTCCGTTCACTGCACTATTTTCCTGAGAACATCACATAGTTTTTCAGTCTAGGAGTATATTTCTTCGTTACTACTTATTGCCAACTTTTCTAGGATCGAGTTTCATGACAGTGTTGTAACAGTGAATTTTTGTTTTCGGTGAGACTGAATTTTTTATTGGAAACGTCCTTCGTTAATTGATAAGTCACTTCCACTTTACGGGCTGTATTTTATTTATTTATTTATTTATTGCTTCTTTATCTGCACCGCCCGGATGTATTATTTTCCCTAAGTACATAAATCTGTCCATTTTACTGGTTGTATCATATCTCCTAATTAGGGATTTTAGAGTATCATCATTGCTCGTTACAAATTCTATTATTCTCGAAAGAAACTCGTAATCCAGTCTCTTCCGCCATCTCTTTCAAAAGGTTGGTTTGTTCAGATGCTGTATCGATGTTTTCGGAAAATATTGCTAAATCGTCTGCAAAGGGTAGCCAGTTGCTTGACATTCGACATTTTACAACTGAATTTGATCTCCTAGATTCCTTTTTATTGAAGGTTAAGATACCATTCTCTTATTATATTTTCCAAAATGCAGTTGAAGAGCAATGTCATCACCTTATACCTGTTTTTATTTCAAATGGTTTCTAAATTACATCGTCAGTTACCAGCTGTTCTCTGTCCTCTGGAAGAAGCCTTCGCCCATTGTAGTTGTTCTCTTTGTCTTTGTGTGACCGTTCGTCTATTCTGTAATGTTGGAACTCTTTATGTAACGCCTCACTTGTTTTTTACTGTTCTCTGTGTGCGTGGGTTTGGCTGGAAGTGTGTGTGTGATGGGGGGGGGGGGGGGGGCAGAGGGCTCAGTACGGGAAATTATATGATGAGACAGGTACGTTTGAGATCGGAATCGTGTGATATTTCTTAATTGTGAAAACAGCTTCCTGGCAGAACAAAAGCTCGTTTTCAGCTAAGTTAATTAGAGACATAAGTCTATTTAAAGAAGGAGTGGAGCAAAAAGACGGCGAGGGAATTTGCTGTTTTGGGATGGTCGGACGTGAATCAGAACCAGGCTGTTTGTGAATGGTTCAAATGGTTCAAATGGCTCTGAGCACTATGGCACTTAACATCTGAGGTCATCAATCCCCTAGAACTTAGAACTACTTAAACCTAACTAACCTAAGGACATCACACACTTCCATGCCCGAGGCAGCATTCGAACCTGGGACCCCAGCAGTCACGCGGACTGAAGTACCTAGAACCGCTCGGCCACCGCGGGCGGCTGTTTTGAATGATTTCCCACTCCGTCAGTCTTGCAACTTCAAAACTTCCCAGAAACAGTTGTTAGTAACACTTATATAATTGGAACTGAAACCAATGGGAGGGTTTGAGATGTAAATGTAAATCGGTTTTCGGACTTTAAGTATAGTCTACAAACATGTCATAATAGCTGTATGTGGCCGATCTCAAGTCATTTAGCGCGCCTGTGTTGACCTACAGGAGAAAAGTTGTCTACCTTGACTTGACGTATGTGTCGGCTCCAAACATTAGCTTGATACTGTCGGAATTTTTTTTTTTTAATTTTAATTCCTGTTGCTGAGTTCGTTCAGCAGTTATGTATATAGCGGACCAGTAGGTTGCTGGATTTCCAATATTTTTGTGTACTCCGAGTCATACCGTGTGAGGTGGTGCAGCGGTTAGCAAACTGGACTCACATTCGCCAAGGCAATGGTTCAAATCCACGTCCGGCCATCCTGATTTAGATTTACTGTAATTGCTCTAATTGTTTCAGGAAACTGCTGGATGGTCCCCTTTGAAAGGGTACGGCCGATTTACTTCTCTATACTCGAAATAATCCGAGCTTGTGTTCTGTCTCAGATGACACAAGTTGGAGGGACATTAAGCCCTAATTTTCCTGACTTCTTCTTTTTTGTATTCAAAATTATGAGACGCACTATAGTAAAATAGAGAAGGAAGAAGTGCTTCTCAACTATCGATGTCTGTGTAACCATTACAAATATCGTTGAATACGTATAAAAAAACTGAAAACTCTTCGTTTCTCTCATATTTCGATTTTATTGCATGAAAACCAAATTGTACTGCCATTTTTAGCACCATGGTACTTTGTAAACGAGTTTTCTATTACATAAATCTGTTAATATGTAGTGGTCCTTACACTTATCGTTATAATACACTCATGCTCATAAATTAAGGATAATTGCAGAATGTGGTGCCACATAACGTGGCACTACACAAAACTGGCGCTTATAGCATAGGCACGTAGGGAACACTAACACGACACAGATCTGTAAGCGCACGGTATTGGTGATAAGTTGAGAAATCCGTCCCGAAACAGACGTCCTACAAAACGCCTCTGTTTCCTGCGCATGTACCCCGACTTCAATATGGAATACGATCACCCTGCACCCGTACCCAGGCCGCACAACGGGTTGGCATACTCTAGATCAGGTGATCAAGCAGCTGCTGGGGTATAGCCTCCCATTCTTGCGCCAGTGCCTGTCGGAGCTCCTGAAGTGTCGTAGGGGTTTGAAGACGTGCAGCGATACGTCAACCGAGAGCATCCGACACGTGCTCGATGGGGTTTAGGTCTGGAGAACAGGCAGGTCACTCCATTCGCCTGATATCTTCTGTTCTACGGTACTCCTCAACGATGGTAGCTCGGTGGGGCCGTGCGTTATCATCCGTCAGGAGGAAGGTGGGACCCACTCCACCCCTGAAAAGGCGGACATACTGGTGCAAAATGACGTCCCGATACACCTGACCTGTTACAGTTCCCCTGTCAGAGACATGCAGGGGTGTACGTGCACCAGTCATAATCCCACCCCACACCATCAAACCACGACCTCCATACAGATCCCTTTCAAGGACATTATGGGGTTGGTATCTGGTTCCTAGTTCACGCCAGATGAAAACCCGGCGAGAATTACTGTTTAGACTATACCTAGACTCGTCCGTGAACATAACCTGGGATGGCTGATGGCTCTGAGCACTATGGGACTTAACACCTGTGGTCATCAGTCCCCTAGAACTTAGAACTACTGAAACCTAACCAACCTAAGGACATCACACAACACCCAGTCATCACGAGGCAGAGAAACATAACCTGGGACCACTGTTCCAATGATCATGTACTGTGTTCTTGACACCAGGCTTTACGAGCTCTCCTCTGACCAGGGTTCAGTGGAATGCATCTTGCAGGTCTCCGGGCCAATAAACCATGTCTTTTAAGTTGTCTGTAGACTGTGTGTCTGGAGACAACTGTTCCAGTGGCTGCGGTAAGGTCCCGAGCAAGGCTACCTGCAGTACTCCGTGGCTGTCTGCAGGCACTGATGATGAGATCTCGGTCTTCTTGTGGTGTTGTACACTGTGGACGTCCCGTACTGCAGCGCCTGGACACGTTTCCTGTCTGCTGGAATCATTTCCATAATCGTGAGACACACTTTGTGGTACACGGAGGGCCCATGCTACGACCTGATGTGTTTGACCAGCCTCCAGTCGCCCTAGTATTCTACCCCTCATAACGTCATCAATATGTGTTCTTTGAGCCATTTTCAAACCACAGTCACCATTAGCACGTCTGAAAGCGTCTGCACGCTTACCCGCTGCACCGTACTGTGACATGCACCAACAGACCTCTGCGTATGTGGACTGCTGCCAGCGCCACCGTGCGACGACCGCAGGTCAAATGCACCGCTTGGTCATACCCCAAGGTGATTTAAACCCGCAAACCACCAACCAGAGCATTTTTTCACCATGTATCAGCATTATCCTTAATTTATTAGCTTTAACTCAGTTTTTATTTTGATGTGTATAATTACCATAAAAATTATTTTATTCATTGTTACGTTTGATCTTCAGTAATTGTTAGGCTGTCTCTATTGTATGCTAATGATACGTTGTCATTATTACTGCAATTTTATTCACATGTCGTCCACTCGTGGATTGCTGTAGGTATCGATATAGCGTGTCTGTGACAACTCTGGGCGTCTTATTAGTATACTTCTTTGATGTACAGCAGCCATTTGGGTTACCAAACGCCAGCGGCGTCTCCTCTAATACGTATCAGTACCACTAGGGGTATTGTATGACAGTTATATATCCATCTTCTAATATCTTTTCCCTTAGAACTTCGTTTGCTTTACATTTAGCACGATGTAACACCAATGTTTTGTAGTTTTGATATATGTATCTGCTATTAAGACCAAGATGGCGTATTTTTATTAACATTACACTGTCTGTCAATATTTATTGTTTACTAGCTATACGCCGTCATATGGTAACATCGTACACAAGCTGGTTTAGTTTCCTAGCTACCCCTCTGCCTCGTGATGACTGGGTGTTGTGTGATGTCCTTACGTTAGTTAGCTTTTTAAGTAGTTCTAAGTTCTAGGGGACTGATGACCATAGATGTTAAGTCCCATAGTGCTCAGGGCCATTTGAACCATTTGAACCTAGCTACCCATATTGCTAGGAAACTAGCAAAGTTCTTTAAATATATCAACTATTTATTCATAGTTACCGTGGTCACAGTCGGCGACCTCATATTCATCTCCCTGATTTCCTAGCTACCATTTTGGTCAGGATGGCAACAGCGTCTACTCTAGTATTTACTAGTATAGCTAGAAGGTACTGTGTAATACATACACATCCATCTTTTAATATCTTTTTGCTTTTTTTAGTACTTGGTCTGTCATTGTAATGAAATGCCAGTACCTAAAGACATTCTGCTTATATCTACTATTTTACGACTATAGACCGCCACCACGTGGTAATGATGTTTTTCAGTTTTTCAGCAGCCTGTCTCATGGGTCTTCCACGTAAAGGGTGTTTAAAGGCATCGACTTGTACCGTTACCACGTCTACAGTCGGCGTCACTATGTGTACTTCCGTGATTTCTTAGCTGCTATCTTAGTTTCTACATTACTGTGACAACGGCATCACTTCGAGTACACACTAGAGCGTATTACTTAGCAGTTACACGGCAATACTTATACTTTTTAGTTTTTTCATCACTTAAGGCAGTTAACTGCTTTTGGTTGTAACGTTATGCCGGCACGTACATAAAAAACAAAAACTTTTGCTTTGTTCTTTTGGTTATCGAATTGAAAGCAGTAAGAACGACGTCTTTGTAAAGTGCCACTAGATCCTGCTTTATCTTCTCTCAGGCTGTAAGCTCACTTATCTTAACATAAAAGAGGCTAAGTGTCTGATGACAAGTAGCTATTATCTCTTTATATATCCACATTTAGTTTACGGTAACTTCTTTAGTAAATTTCAGATAACGTCAATATCTCACATTTTATGAGGCATTTACCATTGGATGTGGCTGACTTAATCCATTTTCAGAGCGAAATTTGCTCACAGTTTAACCCTTAGCGGGGTAGCAGCTCGGTCAAGGGCGCCTTGTCACGGTCCGTGCGGCTCCCCCCGTCAGAGGTTCGAGTCCGCCCTCGGGCACGGGTGTGTGTATTGTCCATAGCGTAATTTAGTGTAAGTTAGATTAAGTAGCGTATAGGCTTAGGGACCGATAACCTCAGCAGTTTGGTCCCATAAGACCTTACCACAAATCTGCAAATTTTCTTCAGCCATCGGTCAGCAGTTTACGATCGAGTTGCCGCGTGAGCATCCGAGATACTTTCCCCTGACGCCATACTCATCAAACTTTCTGTAACTCTGCTGTTCTTGTTCTCACAGAGCTCGTTTTCTGAAGATGACTTCAACACGAATTCGAAATCGGTCATTAATAACATATTATTGCGATGTTTTAACCCGATATAAAAGAAAACTTGGGCAAGGCATTGATAGTTAAAAGGAGAAATGTGATCATGTTTGCGTGCCCAACGCCACACTGTGCCATCACACCAGATGTTGGTATCTTATGACGACGACAAACGCAGCGTGGCAAACTTACTTTTCCTCAGAGCCTCCACCGTGCATCACGATGTTAAATGTCAAACCAGGACACGTATGGAAAGATGACATAATTACATCTCTTGTGTCCAGAATTTTCGTTGAGCGCAACATTGTCTTCACGCTTCTCTCTCCCCCCGTGACAAGGCAAGTGGTAACAGTTCTAGTCGGTGTGCTGATAGTCTGTGGAGCTCCGAGCATTATCGCTCACCGAGCGAAGTGGCGCAGTGGTTAGCACACTGAACTCGCTTTCGGGAGGACGCCGGTTTAAACCTGCGTCCGGCCATCTTGATTTAGGTTTTTCGTGATTTCTGTAAATCACTTCAGGCAAATGCCAGAGTGGTTCCTTTGGAAGGGCATGGTAACTTCCTTCCCCTTCCTTCCCTCATCCGATGGGACCAATGACCTCGCCGTTTAGTCCCCTCCCCAAGATCAATCAACGATTGTCGCACTGTGCTTGTGGATACACGTCTTTCTTAAACATCCCATTTCCTGATAAGGTAGGGGAGACAGGAGATAATTGTTAGAATTTTGTCAACATTTTCTGTACAGTTAGGTTTTAGGGGTATTTTATGCAAAATCTATATATATTATAAAAATGGGTCAATGTGTGCGAGTGTATAGTGCGATGTTCCACATCTCCTCCTAAACCACTAGACCTATTTCAAACAAACTTGGTACACATATCCCTAACTGTCAGACAACAATACTTGTGAGGGTAAGAACTACCTACCTATCATAGTTCAGGAGATATGCAGCCATAAACCATGAGGTGCGTGAAAATTGTCGCATACTGCATAACGCTTAAATTTATTACTCCGTTGATACTATCTTCGCAACACGTACTGCAGACAGTATCCACATATGCCACTAAACGCACCTACGAAATTACATCATAGTACCACACATATTTTAGGAGATGTGACGTCATAAACAGTGAGACGGTTGAAAAACTGCCGCATTGTACATGACTTGTAAATTTATTCCTTCCTTGCTGCTAACTCTATTCGCAACATATTTCGCAGGCACTACCCATATATGCAGCTAAGCGTTACCATTGCAGGATTTTCTACACGAACTGTCCTCTCGCTTATGTCCCACAAATGTTCGATAGTATTGATCTCGGGCCACCTGGGTCGCTAAACCATTCACTCAAATTGTCCAGTATGTTCTTCAAACCAGTCGCGAACAATTGTGGCCCGGTGATAGGGCGCATTGCCATTCAAAAAAAATCCAGCATTTTTTGGGAACATAAAGTCCATGAATGGCTGCATATGGTCCACGAGCAGCGGAACGTCACCATTTCCACCAGAGGACCCCGTCCATTCAATATAAATACGATTCACACCATTTTGGAGCTACCATCAGTTTGCACAGTGCCTTCTTCAAACTTGATCCATGGCTTCGTAGGGTCTGCGCCACAATCGAACCCTACCATCAGCTCTCACCAAATGAAATCGGAAACCATCTGACCAGGCTACGGTGTTCCTGTTGTTTAGGGTCCAACCGATACGGTCACGAACCCAGGAGAGGCGCAGCAGGCGATTTCGTGCTATTGTCAAAGACACTAGTGTCGGTCGTCTGCTGCCATAGCCCAATAACGCCAAAGTTCCCGTGCCGTCTTAATGGATACGTTCGTCGTACGTTCCACATTGATTTCTGCGGTTATTTCACGCAGTATTGCTTATCTGTTAGACCTGACATGCCTAAACAAACGCCGCTGCTCTTGGTCGTTAAGCGAAGTCCATTGGCCTATGCGTCGTCCGTGGTGAGAGGCAATGCCTGATACCTGGTATTCTCAGCATGCTCTCGACACTGTGGATCTCTGATTTCCGAGCTGAAATGTCCCATGCATCCAGCTCCAGCTACCATTCCGCGTTCAAAGTCTGTTAATTTCCGTCGTCCTACCATGATCACATCGGCAAACTTTTCACATGAATTTCCTGAAAACATATGACACTTACGCCAATGGACTGCCTTTTTAAACTTGTGAATGCGATACTATCGCCACCTGTATAAGTGCAAATCGTTATCCCAAGTCTTGTCACCTCGGTGTGTATGAATGTATGAGACACAGTTCAAGAGATATGACGTCATGAACGCTGAGAAGCGTGAAAAAAATGCCGCGTCATGGATGTATCGATTTATTCTTTACTATTAGGAAACTCCTACAGTCGACTCAGCTGGCAGCGCTTTTGACGGCTTTGAAATGCAAAGCGCAAATGGCTGCCGGCAAAAACAGTAGGCATTGTCATAGAGACATTTAGAAAATGGCAATGTACACACGTGAACCAGCTGAACTTATACATTTTTGTACATTATGCATATTTCTTTGTACGACTACTTCACAACCTCAAAGCTGTTTTCACGAATAGTGTAATTTATTCGATATTAAACTACAAACACTGTTCATTTATTGTTTTCTTTTTTGATAGAAAACTAGCAAACTGAATGCGTTGGAAATGCTGAGTTTCTTACTTAGTGCCTTATAATGTAGTACTATTACAGATTCAATGTGGATTTCTAACTTTATATTCAGCTATTGTAAATATCATTGACTTGACGTTATTTACAGTCACACAAATTGTAATAATTTACCACATAAGGGGCTATGTTGTTACACAAATGGTAGGCTACAACGCATTGATCAAAAATGTTATAAATGTGTATTATTTACTTCTTATCGGAAATGCATTTTTTGCAAGAGTAATATTTATCTATGTTTGTACAATAGTCATGAGCTTAACTCCGCATGTAGTACACCGAAACCATGCCCTCCTTTTGTGTCAGTGCACTCCCTGCTGCTTTGTCTTCCCTCTTCATCTCCCGCCCCACACGTCTCCAGCCACTTGGTGCGCCCCGTGCCCCCCATTTCTCCTCTTCCTTGCCCCCCCCCCCCCACCCCGCCCCGCTCCACACTGTCTGCACCTCCCTCCACTCTTTTTCCCTCCTCTCAGGCCTCCCGTGCCTCAGCAGGTCCCTACCAGCAGTTGTCATTCTGGAGTGTGCACCGTCGTTTCCAGTGGTTTTTTAAGTGTCTCTCGCTCTGTGTGTTTTTATTTTGTGGCTGACTTAACTTGTGGTGTGTGACTCCAGTGTATTTTAAGTGCCCCACAAATTGCCGGTTGTGTTCTTTTAATTTTATGTCGACTTTTGTAGCTGACCCCTAGTGAATGTCCCTGTGTTAGTGTATATTATAACTTACATTATCTCCGTTTACTGTGGTTTTATACCCCCCTTTTTTAGCCCTTTCTATGTATGAGTTCCTTTTTTTTACATTTTTTGCAAAGCCACTCGGCTGCTGCCAGCCCTGTCTTGAGGATAAAAGCCTGGCGTCAGTTCTCAGTGGGACTCATCAGAAGAAGCAGCATTCTCCTGAACATGGTGAACAGTTGGATCGCTGAACATCGAATCAAGTTGATTTTAGGATCCAGCAGCAAACCAGAAGAGACTTTCAGAACTTATTACGCTGGGAAAGCCTATGAAGTCACACCAAACTGAGTGTTTTCAGAAGCTTTACTTTATTTACACGGTGAGTTTCAGTAGCTCATCAAGGGCCCTGCATCTCAAAAACAACGAGTATACGGGTATACATGTAGCGTGTGCCAAGGTATACCATAAGTTGACATTACAGAAAATGAAGCCTAATAATAACAGTTCTTAAAACCTATAAAATGCAATATCCAGCTTCATTCGTTTGTGCGTCCAAATTCGCATATTGTCTATTTATTTATTTATTTATTTGCAATGTCAGGAATGTTCTATTATAACTCTATTATGTAGAACTATTTAGTTTCGATGGTAACTAGTATGTGTAGATATTCTGCTTTGTTGTGGTTTGTGTGCACAGGTCCCCCCCCCCCCCCCCTACTACTGCACGTTGGATTTTGTAGTTTTTTAAGGACTTTTACTATTACGCTTCCTTCTCTGTACTGTCAGATAGTGGTGTGCCTGGATATGCACTGCATGTATATTCGTTGTTTTTAACATGCAGAGCCCTGAATATGACATTTGTGAGATGCCAAAGTTGGTCATCTAAGTAAAACAACAACTTTTGGAAACGTACGGCTATTTGGCGACTTTCCTTTGGCAAAAATTTTTAATATGGTTCGATATTCTTTATATCACAAATATGACACGGACAGAAATGCAGAGTGGGACCAAGGATTGATTGGAACAATTAGGTACAAATGGATGCTGGGCACAGTAGATAGGCACAAATGGAAATTTTTGCGCAATATACGTAGATTAGTGGAGAGACGCCCGTATAACCAGTCACCAGACTCACAACAGCAACAAAAATAGCCATTTCAAAACTACTCGCTTTTTACTCTGTCACCGGTTCTTGGAGCATTTTGATGTATTGTTAACATATCCTACTTACATTCCACGTCCTTATGAGGTACATCTAAATAATCTAACGAAACCATTTTTGGAGGACAAGAAATAAAATCTTAATGCACTGGGTCAGTTTCGTCAGTCGATAAGAAATTATCATTCTGCATAATGGCGTTGTCATTACAGATCGAAACGTAATAAAGCCATGGTCGGACATTTTAGCCAAATCCTGCAACTCCCCGGACCCAAATACCGATTCTATGCACTGAAGAAGGGGAGGCTACAGTAGCTGCTACAAGTGTCTTTCGCCCTGGAGGACGTCGGACATGAAGCGTTGCCATTTGTGTTAAAAGTAAGTAAAGTAGTCGTCAATCCGAAGATTGTTTTGAACACGACAGTGTTTTACTAGGCATGGTCCTGTCGGATGTGGTATGCCGTTACCTTCCTCCGGCCTTTGAACTGACTTACCCGGCCAGTTACAGAAAGGACCTACAGTTTTACGTGGATTCAGTACCGCGGCGCAACTCGGCAACAGACACTGACAGAGATGAAAGACGTGGTAAGTGGCAGAAAAATATCGCGTCGTTGAGTGGGGAACGAAACCAAGACCTTTGGATTTGTAGTCCGGTACTTCACCATTGTTTCTTTAAATTAGTTTTATTTATTATTCGTATAGCTTTTTTTTTTTTTTTACTTTATTGTTATTTTAAAACCTGTACAACTCAGGTAGGCTGGCAGCGGCACACTACGCCGCTCTTCAGCCATAGCGTTTTACAAGAGTATAAAACATGGTGAATGACAATGAACAAAGTGACGGGCAAAAGAGAGAGGTCACAGAGACATAAAAACACGGAGTCGTTCACATGTGACGATAACAACACTGAAAACACGTTAGCACGGCGCACAAAACACTGATGAGTCCGACGACACAAGTGAACGTAGGAGTGGGACGGCGGACACCAAAAACACTATACGACGTCACACACACGAGACACAAAAGGCGACGATCTCCGGCGCGCGAAAGTTCACTAGACGTGTGCGAGTCCGGGGACCTGCCAAGAGAGGAGGAGGAGGAAGGGGAGTGGGAGAGCGAGAGGGGAGAGCAGAGAAGCCACGGGCAGGGGAGATAGGGGGGAGGGAGGAAGGGGGAGAGGAAGCCCGGGGGAAGAGGGGGAAGGGAGGGGACAGGGAGATGGAAAAAGAAGGGAAGAGAAGAGAAGGGAGGGAGGGTGCCGAAAGGAAAGGACACGGGAAGTGGGGGGGCGGGGCAGGGTCAAAGTTGATAGGAGGGATAGATGGAGGGGACGAGGACATCATCAGGGAGGGGGAGCTGGCGGAAGCCACCTTGGGAGAGGGTAAGGAGGGTGGAGAGATGGAGACCGGGTGGGACATGGGAGTACAGGCGCGGCAGCGGGCGGGGGTGGGAGAGGATCGGGGAGACGAGCGGGTGAGGAGGATCGAGTTTACGGGAGGTGTATAGGATTCGTATCCTTTCGAGGAAGAGGAGGAGGTGGGGGAAGGGGATAAGGTCATACAGGATCCGCGTGGGGGAAGGGAGCCGGATGCGATAGGCAAGGCGGAGAGCATGGCGTTCAAGGATTTGGAGGGATTTATAAAAGGAAGGGGGGGCGGAGATCCAGGCTGGATGGGCGTAACAGAGGATAGGGCGGATGAGGGACTTATAGGTGTGGAGGATGGTGGAGGGGTCCAGACCCCACGTTCGGCCGGAAAGGAGCTTGAGGAGACGGAGTCGGGAACGTGCCTTGGCTTGGATATTCGTATAGCTTACTTAATTCTTATATATTCCGCATAACTTACATAAGTACTATCTAACATAAAGGATATTTGACATTACCATTGTTGTTAAATAAAAATTTTCTTAAGATAAGGGGTAGAAAATCGGCAAATCCTTCTTTATACGAGGGGCGTTCAAAAAGTATTGCAACATCTTTCGCCGATAATTTTGGCCAAAAAATGCCGAATTTGTTAGGGGAAATCGTGAATATTCCTGCGTCAATCGTTATAGTTTAATGAAACTCCGATAGGTGGCGGCTCTACACGTAGCATCTACATCTACATGTGCATCTAAATGGATACTCTGCAAATCATATTTAAGTGCCTGGCAGAGGGTTCATCGAACCACCTTCACAATACTCTTTTATTCCAATCTTGTATAGCGCACGGAAAGAATGAACACCTATATTTTTCCGTACAAACTCTGATTTCCCTTATATTATCGTGGTGATCGTTCCTGCCTATGTAGGTCGCTGTCAACAAAATATTTTCGCATTCGGAGGAGAATGTTGGTGATTGGGATTCCGTGAGAAGATTCCGTCGCAACGAAAAACGCCTTTCTTTTAATGATGTCCAGCCCAAATCCTGTATCATTTCTGTGAGACTCTCTCCCATATTTCCCGATAATACAAAACGTGCTACCCTTCTTTGAACTTTTTCAGTGTTCTCCGACAATGCTATCTGGTAAGGATCCCACACCGCGCAGCAGTATTCTAAAAGAGGATGGGCAACCGTAGTGTAGGCAGTCTCCTTAGTAGGTCTGTTATATTTTCCAAGTGTCCTGCCAATAAAACGCAGTCTTTGGTTAAAATTTTCTATGAGTTCCTTCCAATTTAAATTGTTCGTAATTGTAATACCAAGGTATTTAGTTGAATTTACGGCTGTTAGATTAGACTGATTTATCGTGTAACCGAAGTTTAACGAGTTCCTTTTAGTACTTATGTGGATGACCTCACACGTTTCGTTACTTAGGGTCAACTGCCACTTTTCGCACCATTCAGATATTTTTTCTAAATTGTTTTGCAGTTTGTTTTGATCGTCTGATGACTTTATGAGTCGATAAACGACAGCGTCATCTGCAAACAACCGAAGACGGCTGCTCAGATTGTCTCCCAAATCGTTTATATAGATAAAGAACAGCAAAGGGCCTATAACACTACCTTTTACTACGAACTGTGACCTCTCTGACAGGAAATCACAAATCCAGTCACATAACTGAGACGATATTCCATAAGGACGCAATTTCACTGGGGCCCGCTTGTGTGGTACAGTGTCAAAAGCCTTCCGGAAATCTAGAAATACGGAATCGATCTGAAAACCCTTCTCAATAGCACTCAACACTTCGCGTGAATAAAGAGTTAGTTGTGTTTCACATGAACGATGTTTTCTAAACCCATGTTGACAGTGTGTCACTATACAGGTTTCTTCGAGGTTAATTCATAATGTTTGACACAATATACAGGGTGAGTCACCTAACGTTACCGCTGGATATATTTCGTAAACCACATCAAATACTGACGAACCGATTCCACAGACCGAACATGAGGAGAGGGGCTAGTGTAATTTTTTAATACAAACCATACAAAAATGCACGGAAGTATGTTTTTAACACAAACCTACGTTTTTTTAAATGGAACCACGTTAGTTTTGTTAGCACATCTGAACATATAAACAAATACGTAATCAGTGCCGTTTGTTGCATTGTAAAATGTTAATTACATCCGGAGATATTGTAACCTAAAGTTGACGCTTGAAACCTCCGACGTTCAGTTGCGTGTTGTAACAAACACGGGCCACGGTCGGCGAGCAGCATCTGCAGGGACATGTTTACGATGACGAGCGTGTTTACGAGTGTGGCTGTAGTGCACTGTTGTGGTTTGGTCTAGCTGTCGCAGTGTCCGCATGTAGCGCTTGCTGCTATTGTTATTCTGCATTCGTCTCCGAACGCAGACCAACTGTGGTACACCGTGTTACCAGACGTCTGTGATAGTGTAGTGTTGTAGGAACTGTGACCATGGTGTATTCGAACTCTGAAAAGGCGGAGATGATAGTCATCTATGGCGAGTGTCGACGAAATGCAGCTGAAGCCTGCAGGGTGTATGCAGAACGGTACCCGGACAGAGAGCATCCAACGTGCCGCATATTGCAAAACATCTACCGCCAACAGTATGCAACAGGTATGGTCGTAGCACGCAAACGGGTCCGTAACAGGCCCGTCACAGGAGAAGCGGGTGCAGTTGGTGTGTTAGCTGCTGTTGCCATGAACCCATACATGAGTATACGGGACATTGCGAGAGCAGGTGGACTGAGTCAAAGTAGTGTCATGCGCATACTGCATCGTCACCGCTTTTACCCGTTTCATGTGTCGCTATATCAGCAATTACATGGTGATGACTTTAATCATCGAGTGCAATTCTGTCAATGGGCATTAACAGAGAATGTGTTGCAGTTCTACCTGTTTACCGATGAAGTGGGTTTCACAAACCACGTGGCAGTGAATCTACGGAACATGCATTACTGGTCCGTGGACAATCCTCGCTGGCTCAGACAGGTAGAGCGACAGCGACCGTGGACTGTAAATGTATGGTGCGGAATCATTGACGACCACCTCATTGGTCCTCACTTCTTTGCAGGGACCCTAACAGTTGCAACATACATCGCGTTTCTACAGAATGATCTGCCAACGTTGCTCGAAAATGTCCCACTGGAAACGCGTCGACGTATGTGGTATCAGCATGATGGTGCACCTGCACATTCCTCAATTAACACTAGGCTGACCCTTGACAGGATGTTCGACGGGCGTTTCATAGGACGTGGAGGACGCATAAATTGGCCAGCCCGTTCTCCTGATCTTACACCTCTGGACTTCTTTCTGTGGGGTACGTTAAAGGAGAATGTGTACCGTGATGTGCCTACAACCCCAGAGGATATGAAACAACGTATTGTGGCAGCCTGCGGTGACATTACAGCAGATGTGCTGCGGCGTGTACGACATTCATTACGCCAGAGATTGCAATTGTGTGCAGCAAATGATGGCCACCACATTGAACATTTATTGGCCTGACATGTCGTGACACACTCTATTCCACTCCGTAATTCAAAACAGAAACCACGTGTGTACGTGTACCTCACCCCTCATGGTAATGTACATGTGCGTCAGTGAAAAAGACCAATAAAAAGGTGTTAGCATGTGGACGTAATGTGTTGTTCCAGTCTCTTCTGTACCTAAGGTCCATCACCGTTCCCTTTGGATCCCTACGTAATTCGGTGCTCACCGATACACACGATCGAACAGCGGAGGAGTGTTACTCAAGCGCCAACTTTAGGTTACAATATCTCCGGATGTAATTAACATTTTACAGTGCAACAAACGGCACTGATTACGTATTTGTTTATATGTTCAGATGTGCTAACAAAACTAACGGGGTTCCATTTAAAAGTACGTAGGTTTGTGTTAAAAACATACTTCCGTGAATTTTTTATGGTTTGTATTAACCAATTACACTAGCCCCTCTCCTCACGTTCGGTCTGTGGAATCGATTCGTCAGTATTTGATGTGGTTTACGAAATATATCCAGCGGTAATGTTAGGTGACTCACCCTGTATATGTTCCAAAATCCTGCTGCATATCGACGTTAACGATATGGGCCTGTAATTTAGTGGGTTATTCCTACTAACTTTCTTGAATATTGGTGTGACCTGTGTAACTTTCCAGTCATTGGATACGGATCTTTCGTCGAGCGAACGGTTGTATATGATTGCCAAGTATGGAGCTAATGCATCAGCATACTCCGATAGGAACCTAATTGGTGAACCTGGACTAGAAGACTTGCTTTTATTAAGTGATTTAAGTTGCTTCACTGCTCCGAGGATATTTACTTCTACGTTACTCAAGTTGGCAGCTGTTCTCGATTCGAATTCTGGGATATTTACTTCGTCTTCTTTTGTGAAGGCATTTCGGAAGGCTGTGTTTAGTAACTTTGCTTTGGCAGCACTGTCTTCGATAGTATCTCCATTGCTATCGAGCAGAGAAGACATTGATTGTTTCTTGCCGGTAACATACTTCATGTACAACCAGAATCTCTTTGGATTTTCTGCCAGTTTTCGAGACAAGATTTCGCTGTGGAAACTGTTAAAGCATCTCGCATTCAATTCCGCGCTAAAGTTCGATCTTTTGTAAAAGATAGTCAATTTTGGGGATTTTGCGTCTGTTTAAATTTGGCATGTTTGTTTTGTTGTTTCTGCAACAGTGTTGTAACCTGTTTTGTGTACCACCGAGGATCAGCTCCGTCGTTTTTTAATTTATTTGATATAGATCTCTCAGTTGCTGCCGATACTATTTCTTTGAATAGCCTTCAAAACTGCGTCTGTTACGGAGGCGCGTTCCAAGCAGATAGCTGTCATTAAGTTTCTTTTGGTGGGAAAGTAGTGCATCACAGATATTCATATGCGCTTGCAGAATGTCTATGGAGACCTGGTAGCGAACAAGTGCACTGTGAGTCGTTGGACGAAGAGTCGGTCATTACCGCGGAAGTCTTGCAAACCTGTCTGATCTCTCGCTTGCCGGCGGGCCACACATAGCTGTGATTCCTACAATGTTGGAACGTGAGGACACTCTCATTCAAGGTGATCAAAGGGTCACTATCAAATACATCGGAACACGCAGTGGAATACGCTTTTCACAAAATGAGTACGTATGTCTCCTTTATTTTCTGTCTCCGTTTAGAGAAACAAGTATTTTCGTAATGCCTGTTGCTTGAATCTAAACTCTGCCAGACTAACGAGATATGTGACGAAGTCTCACTTGATGAATTCTGTGACAGAATAATATATTCACCCTGCAGCGGAGTGTGTGCTGATGTGAAACTGGCTGGCGGATTAAAACTGTGTGCCGGACCGGGACTCGAATTCGGGAGCTTTGCCTTTCGCGGGCAAGTGCTCTACAATCTCTCTCTCTTTTTTGAATTTTTTTCGTAATTGTTCGTTGTATTTGGCCGGAGCGGACGTCAGATGACATCCGTTGAAGTTCGTTGCTGACCCCTTCACTCTGTTTTTTAATTACGGAGGCCAGCCAGCTCTCTGACCGAACATGCTGAGCTACCATGCCAGCGCCGTTTGAGCTACCCAAGCGCGACTCACGGTCATTCCTCACAGCTTTGCTCGCCAGCGAAGGGCATGGGTTCCGAGTTCGAGTCTCGGTCCGGCACACAGTTTTAATCTGTCAGGAAGTTTCAGTTCGGTGGCAATTTACCAAGTTTCTTTCACCGAGTGTTGTTGTTATAGTTCATCTTTGTTTTGAAGGCCATATAGTGACAATAACGAACAAAATATAACTGACGATGAACTCTACACAAACATTGAAGCTATCGATGACCAAATACCTCTGTGTTGGTAGATTGTGTTCCGGTCGGTGTGGCCGAGCGGTTCTAGGCGCTTCAGTCTGGAACCGCGCGACCGCTACGGTCGCAGGTTCGAATCCTGCCTCGGGCATGGATGTGTGTGATCTCCTTAGGTTATTTAGGTTTAAGTAGTTCTAAGTTCTAGGGGACTGATGACCTAAGATGTTAAGTCGCATAGTACTCAGAGCCATCTGAACCATCTGGTAGGTTGTGTGGCATGGTGACAAATTCATATTAGCAAATGAAGAAAAGAGTGAACAGGACCTTTGGGCGTACCTCGCGTGAGAGCAACATGAATTTCAACAGATGAGAAACTACGCGGAGCGTTCCATAAGTAAGGCAACATTTTTTTTTTTTTTTTTTGTGAAAGCAGGTAGCCTTTATTGAGGATTTCAATACGCCGCATCGTTTCCTAATCTTTGACTATAAAACCCTATTTTTCAGCATAATCTATGTTCAGTGCGACGGCCTTACCCCAGCTTCCTGGGAAGTCTTGTATACCCACATGGTACTACTCTACTATCCGACGTCGGAGCCAACGTCTTGCTGTATCGATGACCTCCGCATCATCCACGTACTGCTTCCCGCGAAGTGCATCTTGAAGGGGCCAGACAGATGGAAGTCTAAAGGGTGTGAGACCCAGGAACACACCTTTGAGTACCCCAACTGGTGAACGAGTGTGTCACACTACCAACAGAGACCTCCATTTGAGCAGGACCCCTGAGTACCCCTGAGTCTTCCCAGTGAATATGCCTCTCGCCGTACATGAGCAAATGTTCGCGGATGTGTTATAGTCCCCACCAGTTTTCGGGTGATGCCGCCTCCTGTATCGTGTCCAGTTGTCACACAGGGAGCACTGGCCAAAACGCTTTGGCGTGGTTCCTCCCCGCCGGAGCCGCCTGCGCTGACAAGTGAAGCGATGCGGCCTCGGTGCTTGTTCGCAGGTGTAGGAGAAAAACATGCAAGCCGCGGCCGTGACCGGTTTTGCGTGCAAAGCATGCGAACTAGATTCCTGTCTGGGCCTCTTGCGCTGTGCGCTTTACGCGGAGCCGGGCACCATTCGTTCTCGCACTACTTCACAGTACACGAACTTATCGGAAAATATTGTAAGTATCACATTTTTTGCTAAGTACTGTGTTATATGAAATCGACATGTATTAAATACACTACTGGCCATTAAAATTGCTACACCAAGAAGAAATGCAGATGATAAACGGGTATTCATTGGACAAATATATTATACTAGAACTGACATGTGATTATATTTTCACACAATTTGGGTGCATAGATCCTGAGAAATCAGTACCACCTCTGGCCGTAATAACGGCCTTGATACGCCTGGGCATTGAGTCAAACAGAGCTTGGATGGCGTGTACAGGTACAGCTCCCCCTGCAGCTTCAACACGATACCACAGTTCATCAAGAGTAGTGACTGGCGTATTGTGACGAGCCAGTTGCTCGGTCACCATTGACCAGACGTTTTTAATTGGTGAGAGATCTGGAGAATGTGCTGGCCAGGGCAGCAGTCAAACATTTTCTGTATCCAGAAAGGCCCGTACAGGACCTGCAACATGCGGTCGTGCATTATCCTGCTGAAATGTAGGGTTTCGCAGGGATCGAATAAAGAGTAGAGCAACGGGTCGTAACACACCGATTCCATATTCTGCTAACAGTCATCGGATCTCGACCAACGCGAGCAGCAATGTCGCGGTACGACAAACCGCAATCGCGATAGGCTACAATCCGACCTTTATCAAAGTCGGAAACGTGATGGTACGCATTTCTCCTCCTTACACGAGGCATCACAACAACGTTTCACCAAGCAACGCCGGTCAACTGCTGTTTGTGTATGAGAAATCGGTTGGAAACTTTCCTCATGTCAGAACGTTGTAGGTGTCGCCACCGGCGCCAACCTTGTGTGAATGCCCTGAAAAGCTAATCATTTGCACATCACAGCATCTTCTTCCTATCGGTTAAATTTCGCGTCTGTAGCACGTCACCTTCGTGGTGTAGCAATTTTAATGGCCAGCCTCTCTGTGGGGGCAACGACCGAATTAAATGTCAATGCTAGAGAAACAGTATGACGGTTACTCTGTGTTGCGGACCAGAGTTATTTTGACCTTGGAGCGGGAGTAATTACTCTGTGCAACACTAGTTAGTCTTTGCTGCCGTGCGACTCTGGGTTATGATAAGCGGTGGAGTGAGAGAGACAAATGTAAAAAGTACTGTTGTGGCTCAGCGACCTTTATTTTTTGTGAATTTAAACATTGTAAACACTAGCCAGAAGGAAAGCTATATGTAAAGAGAAATATAAGTAAAACGGTGTAGTTATACTGGAAAGTATATTCAGGAGCAGTTCAAACTATGAGCTAAGTTTCGTGAGCATTGTTTTGATTAATACTTGAAGCTTTTACAGGGTTTTCCGTAAGAGCGTGCAGAAATGTAAGAGGACATAGAGAATGCTGCACTGAACAATTTGAGGTAGGGAATCTGGGATCGGAGATGCCAGCTTAAGGAGAAGTGGAAGTAAACTTGTTTGCCTTTGTCTAGCATTACTGTTTTCCAGCTTATTCGCAAGTAACATGCCTACAAGTTTACTCATATTGTGCTGTTTAAATATATGTACATTCTTTATTTCCTGCATGGTTACAAGGAGGACAAGCCTGATTACTAGGAAGTCTAGCTGGCCATCTGAATGGCTACCTTTATTTGAGGTTCGTGCAAAGAGTTCTACCTGAGTTGTCGGAGAACATACCCTTGGCTGTTCTTGAAAATATATGGATATACATGACGGTGCAGCGCCTCACTTCAGAATGGATGTCGGCAACCATCACAATGCTGTATTTCCTGGTCGCTGGATCGAAAAGTGAGGTACTATTCCATGGCCTACGAGTCACCTGACCTGAATCCCCTTGACTATTTCCTATGAAGATATCTGCAGTCACTTGTATATGAGACCCCAATGGATACGAAGATAAAATTAGTTGCCAGAATTGTAGCTGCCTGTGATGTGATTCGAAATACATCATGGATATTAGTCAGGGTGCGTCAGAATGTTGTTCACCGCCCCGTGCTTGCATTGAGGTTGATGGCCGTCAGTTTCAGCACGTTCTGTAAGACGCAGTACAAATGGTACGTTCATTGTATCAGTGATGGTATCTGCAGTTATCTGGAAGTAATGTAAATAGAAAAGTGCACAGTAATGTGATTTTATACCTATTGTCTCCTTAAGCTGGCTTCTCTGACCCCAGGTTCCCTGTCTCAAACTGTTCAGTAGAGTGTGCTCTATGTCCTGTTAAATTTTTACACGCTCTTACAGAAACACCCTGTACCTTCAGAGTTTTGTCTTTTGCATCAATGAAGCGGATGTGAATTGGATATAGGGATACGAACTTTCAAACTTTACACGGTCAATCTGTTGCTAAAGGAAATTTCGATAATAAGAAGGTAATGTATACTTTACTTGGGGAAAGCTGGTCCCTTGTACCAACAGTCATCGGAAAACTATTATTACATTCAAATAGTCTCACAGTAGTTTATGACTGACTGAATATTTCAAGTTTCAGAAGAAGAACCACCGACACCGTGATCGAGATATTGCCGTGCAGATTATACCGACTATTATATAGATCTTAAAAAATTTAAAGCAAGAACGTTTCTGTCTACGATTCTTTACTTATGTTCATCGAAAAAGTATCAGACAGAAAATGAAAAAAAAAGTTACAGAAAGAACTTGAACCATGTTTATCATAAGAAATTCGAAGACTAATATAGACAACTTTCGTAGGCTCCTTCTCTTCTGCAACGACTGGAAGAAGACAAGGTAAAACTCAAGTGCTAAGCTGAAATTCAGTCGCGGATTCGTTAATGGTTTTCTCTCATTAATTTTCACATTTGGTGCAAGTATTTAAGTACAACATTTTAGGAGCAAAAGAAAATTAAAGAGATTTGTTCAATTTGTCTCGTTTCGTATCATCAAAAATATATTAGAAGTGGCTTCCTTTAGTCAGGACCATAGATTTCCCAAGATAAGATAGAATAGAGTTTCAAATAGTTAAAAAGAATGTTGTATTTTTCAATCCAATTTAGTTTTTTATTGTAGTATGTTAATTAATTACTGCTAAATTATGTTTCATGTGCAAAAATTTTGGATCGAAAGAACGAGTGCTGTGCCCAGTGGTCCATAACAAATGAATTTCAGTGGCGTCGATCAAAGACAAGGCGGCCACACAAAAATTTTATTAAAGTGTGCAGTCTGTAGGCCAGTTGTACGTAGACATTCAACAGAAGCATAAAGTAGATCCTTTAACTAATTACTTGTGGCACTGCTATTTCATGTTATAGTACTGATATGTCATGCAAACAAAATGGGAAATGAATGACAAATAAGTACGCAAGCTATTGACGAAGCAGGATTGAGCAAATTCTACTCCTGCCACTAGTCAAGCTGCAGCAGATCCGCTAGCTGATATTTAATAGCAACTATCGTTGACATCAACCAAAATTAATGATATGGCTACTAATCAGGAAAACACGACCACCTTGCAAGATTTTTGATAAATATCGGGACCAATTCCAGAAGCAGTTAAAAGTCATGAAGAGTTCTGTAGGGAGCTAAATGGACTTGAAATATTGCAAGAGAGTTTCTCTCACGAGTTAAAAAAAGTGAACCAAAGGATAACAGCCGTTAAGTTTAGACAGCAGGGTGTAGAATCCAACCAAGGAAATATCAATGAGACTATAAACCATATATCTAAGAGTAGTGAAAAGCTAATAGAACAAAAGTTTAACAAGCAGAAACACAACTCGTCGTCTGAAATCGACGAGAGTGTTAACATGAAGGAGAAGCAATGCAGGAAAATTTCGTCGGTATCAATTCTTTTGTTGACTAAATACCTATGACTTATTTGGAACAACTTGATGGATGTCTTAATTATTGTTAACTACTACGGATGATACACGTCTTATTTTTTCACATTTGCAGAACGTATTTGATGTTGAGTATCATCCTGTGAAACACAAAATATGTCCCCGCTGCGGCTCCAAGATATATTTCAGTTCATACCTCTCGTATCTATTGTGGGTCTCTGTATTCGAAAGGAAAAGCCTGTGTTGTTAGCTCTTTCAGATGCTTATTACCTTAATACATTTCTTAATTGTTTTAGTTCACGCAGCTATGTTCATCGCAGCTAACCTACGTAACACCTGTTCGCCTAGACCGCTTTCGACTGCATCTTGCCCTTCTGACAGCGTTGCAACATGCTCGGCAGGCTGAACTTGGCCTCATCTGTAGGGTCTGCAAACTGAGGATTGAAATGTGTCATTACATCTTTAATCGGAAATAACCTGCAGAACCGAAGATGGTGAGAAAGCTAAACGCATGAAGAAGAGAAAATTTGTGTGTATAAAGATTAGGTCAACTTAGATGCAAGAGCGGTAAAATTTAGAATGCAACGGGAATTCCACTGTCAAATGAAGAGCAGAGGGTGAATAGTTGTAAAGAGTATATTGAAAGCCTCTGTGAAGCGGAGGACTTATCCGATGACTGAGGGAAGAAGAAACCGGCGTCGACAGAGAAGAGACAGGAGTTCGAGTGTTAGAAACAGAATCAGAAAGAGGTTCGGACGTCTTAAGATGAAACAAAACACAAGGTATAGATAACATTCCATTAGAATTTCTAAAATCATTGGGGCTGACTTTCGGAAAAACATCATCCACACAGTTCCGAAGACTGCAAGAGCCGACAAGCGCTAGAATTATCACACAATCAGGGTAACAGCTCGTGCATCCAAGTTGCTGGCAAGAATAATACACCGAAGAATGGGAAACAAAACCGAGGATCTATAAGAAGACGACCAGTTTGGCTTTATAAAAGATAAAGCACCAGAAAGGCAATTCTGCCCGCATCTCGTGGTCGTGCGGTAGCGTTCTCGCTTCCCACGCCCGGGTTCCCGGGTTCGATTCCCGGCGGGGTCAGGGATTTTCTCTGCCTCGTGATGGCTGGGTGTTGTGTGCTGTCCTTAGGTTAGTTAGGTTTAAGTAGTTCTAAGTTCTGGTGGACTTATGACCACAGCAGTTGAGTCCCATAGTGCTCAGAGCCAAAGGCAATTCTAATGCTGTGGTTGATAATGGAAGCAAGACTGAAAAAAAAAATCAAGGCACGTTCAGTGGATTCGTGGAAATGGTAAAACCTTCCGACCGTCTAAAACAGTACAAGATGTTCGAAATTCTGAGAAAAATAGAGGTAAGCTATAGGGAAAATGGAGTGCTATCCAATATGTACAAGAGCCGAGAGGGGACAACAAGAATGGAAGACCCAGAACGAAGTGCTCGGTTTAAAAAGTGTGTAAGGGAGTGGTGTAGTCTTTCGCACCTATTGTTCAATCTACACATCGAAGAAGCAATTATGAAAGTAAAGAAAGGTTCAAGAGTGGGATTAAAATTCAAGGTGAAATGATGTCAATGGTAAAATACGCTGCTGACATTGCTGTCCTCAGTTAAAGTTAAGAAGCATTACATGGCCTGCCAAATGGAATGAACAGTCAGATGAGTACAGAATATGGATTGAAAGTAAATCGAAGAAAGACTAATGAGAAGTAGCATAACCGAGGAGAACGAGAAACTTAACAGCAGAACTGGGGATCACGAAGTACACGAAATTAAGGAATTATGCTACCTTAAAATAACCCGTTACAGAAGGAGCAAAAAAAAAAGCCACTGTAATGGACGCTGCGACTATTCGAGCCCTGGTTCCTAGGGAGCAGCGGTGATCGTCTTCACTAATTTCTAATACATTTCCTGTTCTTCTTGTCACTAAATTACATCAACTGACACATTACTATTAGTTGTTGTAAGAAAAGTAAACAATTTGTCATTTACTGTAAGAATAATGAAATCAAGAATACCCAAACCAGTAGATCTGAAAGCAGACTGGATTCTTACAAATCTGAAACATGGGCATAAAAAACTAATTTCTACTGTAAAATAGTATGAGCAAAAACCAGTCACAACTGCATTGATCAGGATTCGGAGGCAGCCTGTGGATGAATGTAAAATTTGGTCGAAGAAAAGGGGGAAATAAATCAAACTGTCCAACAGTAATTGACCGCTACAGTAAAATTATGGGTGGCATAGACCTGAGCGACTGTACAATGTTTATTTACAGGATCTGCACCAGAACCCGAAAATGGATTGTAAAAACTATTTTTTTTTTCACAAATCTCGCAATTGCAAATAGTTGGTTTCAGTTAAGGATTGACTGATTTAAGAATAATGACGAAAAACGACTATTCAGTAGTGTCTTGATTTCAAACTAAGAACTGTAGAGCATTCGATGAGATGCCTAGAGAAACAACATTCTGAAGAAGAATGTGAGTCCTCAACTGCTAAAAAGATCTCTCATGCTCACTTGCTGTCCCCATTTGTCAGAAACGACTGGTTGAAAAATAGCGTGAAGTGTAAGAACACTGGGTCCATGAAGAGGACCAAAATTAAGTGCTAAGGCTGTTCTCATTTCCTGTAACAACACAAAACAACTATTTCACTGGGTATTATCAGAAATAAAACTCACAATCTAAGTACTTTTTTTGAAATATTTTACTCAGTCTGTAATACAAGTGACATCTGCCAAATACGGCTGTATTATATTAAGCAAACTAGCAACAAAGTACTAGTACTTTTATCTTTACATTTTTTCTTTCTTTTTTACGCTTACTTATGTGTCACTCAGACTTGATGTCCATTGTAATGGACACTCCTGAAAATCATATTTTTTTAATTCCGAAATTTTTGTGAATTCCCTTTCATTATCTTTTGTCTAACACGTACATAATATCTGTTTCAAATAATCTGATGAAAACTGCCGCCAGGTCTCAGGAGGATAATGTCCCTTCAATTTCTTTTTTAATCTCTTTAGTCATAATTTTAGATTTTGTGAATGAAAAGTGTATACTGTTGTAATGCATTGTTCTTGGATAAAATAACATTGGAATAATGGAATTAAAAAATTGGTGTACCTCATAAAAGTTTTAGAACATGTTCAAAGTAATTACCATTTATGTTAGAAAATACTGAAAATATGTGCAATATGCAGAAAATTTAATATTAAACACCTAAAAGTTATGAAAACAACGTCGCTGGAATGTGAAAATATAAGTAGTTGTGGAATGTAACCCGACTGCTACATCGAAAACAGTACCTCGCTATATTGTGATGAAATACGATCACTTATTCGATAGCGTAGTGTCTATTAGCATAGTACAGCAGGGTCTAAACGCATTATGGTCCAAAATTACTAAAAACAAACAGATATTACCTTTATTTTTGGATGACGTGCTGACACTGCGATGAACACCGTTTTTTAAGCATGTAGTGCAATCTTATGGGAACATTCAGGCACCTAAAACAAGTGATGCACTGAAAGCAAATGCTGTACAGTACATGTCACAATTAGGCGCAGCAGGTTTGGTTATTCTCTGTGCTATAAAAAATAAAATTTCGATGTAGTATATGTGCTACATGGGGACTGGTGAGGATAAACGAAATCGAAATATTCATACAACTGTTATGCGAGCTTCAGGGCAACCAGTGTTATTAATCTTAAATGCTGCTGATCTATTCCTAACACGACGAGTACGAATGGAATTTCCAGTTGACGACGAGAGAAAGTGGTCTAAGGCACTGCAATTGCTTCAGTAGGCACTTTTCTCTAATTTTAACCGTGTGTTCGGTAAAAGTTGTTAGGGAACTAACGTTTATGTTTTAATTTCTCTTTCCCTGGATTGATTTACCTATTCGTCTGATAATAACATGTTATTGTACTTCATTTTAGTATATCATGCCAAAATCTATTCTTTTTTTTCATAATTGTCGATCAACACTGTTTCACTACTGCTGATTTTCACACCTTGCATCCTTTTAATTCGGCATGAATATTGTTCTGGATCTCAAAAGGCAGAAGAGCCGTGTTACTTCCCTTCTCCACTGTTTTATTTATCGGGGTCAGGGATTCTCAGCTGCCTCGAGATGACTGGGTTTCTGTTGTCCTCATCGTCTCATCATCAGCCATGAAAGTGGCGAGATTGGATTGAGCAAAGGTTGGGAATTTGTACGGGCGCTGATAACTGCGCAGTTGAGCGCCCCACAAACCAAACATCATCATCATCATGTTTTATTTGTTCTGTGTAACTGTACGTATATGTACTACTGTGACATTTTATGGTGTAACAGACATGCTTCTACTGGCCTCGCCGATGCTGTTGGCCTTTCCGTGCATCGTTAACAATAGGAACGGATAAAGGTAATGATGTTGATGGCACACTAACCACAAGACTGTGGGGAAGACGCGAAACCAGACTGTCGAAGAGTTTGAGATTTGGTATTATATAAGGTTCTACATCTACATCTACATCCATACTCCGCAAGCCACCTGACGGTGTGTGGCGGAGGGTACCTTCAGTACCTCTATCGGTTCTCCCTTCTATTCCAGTCTCGTATTGTTCGTGGAAAGAAGGATTGTCGGTATGCCTCTGTGTGGGCTCTAATCTCTCTGATTTTATCCTCATGGTCTCTTCGCGAGATATACGTAGGAGGGAGCAATATACTGCTTGACTCTTCGGTGAAGGTATGTTCTCGAAACTTTGACAAAAGCCCGTACCGAGCTACTGAGCGTCTCTCCTGCAGAGTCTTCCACTGGAGTTTATCTATCATCTCCGTAACGCTTTCGCGATTACTAAATGATCCTGTAACGAAGCGCGCTGCTCTCCGTTGGATCTTCTCTATGTCTTGTATCAACCCTATCTGGTACGGATCCCACACTGCTGAGCAGTATTCAAGCAGTGGGCGAACAAGCGTACTGTAACCTACTTCCTTTGTTTTCGGATTGCATTTCCTTAGGATTCTTCCAATGAATCTCAGTCTGGCATCTGCTTTACCGACAATCAACATTATATGATCATTCCATTTTAAATCACTCCTAATGCGTACTCCCAGATAATTTATGGTATTAACTGCTTCCAGTTGCTGACCTGCTATTTTGTAGCTAAATGATAAAGGATCTATCTTTCTGTGTATTCGCAGCACATTACACTTGTCTACATTGAGATTCAGTTGCCATTCCCTGCACCATGCGTCAATTCGCTGCAGATCCTCCTGCATTTCAGTACAATTTTCCATTGTTACAACCTCTCGATACACCACAGCATCATCTGCAAAAAGCCTCAGTGAACTTCCGATGTCATCCACCAGGTCATTTATGTATATTGTGAATAGCAACGGTCCTATGACACTCCCCTGCGGCACACCTGAAATCACTCTTACTTCGGAAGACTTCTCTCCATTGAGAATAACATGCTGCGTCCTGTTATCTAGGAACTCCTCAATCCAATCACACAATTGGTTGCTGAAAATTAAAAATTTGGTGAGAAAATAATGGGTGAGAGTCACTAATAAGGAGAGAGAATAGGATGATAGTACATTTTAAGTAATCAAGTGATGTGTGGAGTCGTAGCGAGCAAAAACCTGTAGGACAATATAGAGAAGGGAATATAATCAACGATTTGTGATCGACGTTGGGTGTATTAGCAACTCTTAAACGAATAGACTGACCAAAAATTTAAAAAAATCGTAGGAGATTTCGTTATTTCGTTAAGAAACAACGTGCAAGTTGTAGTCGATGCAACTTTGATCCATTTTTATGTCTTTCTCTGGTATTTGCTTTTTAGTTTCATTTGTCTAATAGCTGCAATAATGGACCAAAACCCAAATTTTAAACGATCAAGTTACGACAGTTGTTTGGTAAGGAAGAAAACTGCTGTGAAGCGATTTGTGGTCGAATAGGTAAAACTTGAAATATCTAAAAAAGTCTCGCAGTTTGAATATGTTACAAGATCAATGTCAGATACAGGAAAACGAGCAATGCTGTGTATAACTTAATTATTAGGCGATGGAGAAAAAATTATATTAGGAAATGGAACAATAAAAATAGCCTATGAGCTTTGTTATTTCGGCAGAAGAATAACTGGTGATGCTAGACGTATAGGACGTATAAAATTCAGACTGCTATAGCAAGAATCTCGTTCCTTTAGGAGAGAAATTTGCTGAATCGAATTTCTGAAGGTATTTGCTTGGACTGTAGCCCTATATTAAAATGTGTATAGAAGCAAAACATAGGCGATAGACAGTTCTGACAACAAGAGAATATGTTTTGAAATGTGGTCTTATGGCAGAAGTACGCTGCCCTTAGATTAGTAGATCAATAGATCAATTCACTACTGAAAGGCACTGAATCAAGTACAGGATGAGGGAAATTTATGGGCCAACCTGTCTAAAAAAAAAAGGGGGGGGAGGGGAAGGATCAGTTCGTAGGAAGCGTCAAGTAGTTGTCAAATTGGTAAAAAGTACGGCGTTTAAAAACTGTTGAGGGGTACCAACGCTTGACTACAGTACGTAGTTTCATGTGGATGCGAGCTGTAGTGGTGCAGAGATGAAGGGACTTGGACGGGACAGATTGGCGCGAAGAGTTGCTTCAAACCATATCTCGGGGAGAGGACCACAACAAAGTTTATGCGTAGCGCAGTCACAGAACCCATGTCACCTGTTGGCAATTCACGATGTAAAGCCACTCATACATAAAATACTTGTCGGCTCTTGGGCTGCATATCTTAGAGCCTTAGCAGAACTAGACCTACTAGAGGTGATTTATTCTTGCAATACTCAAAACAGAACCAAATTTTCCACAAAGTAGCTTACCGTTTAAAATAGCATCCGAACAAGGGTGCCACTCACTGTAGCTTTGATATACAGTGTTGTCACAAATGCGAGCTATCTCCATTGACAGAGAAATGATTAGCACCTACATTAATACTATAAATAAAATTAACAAATACTCGGTGCCCAACTGGCCACACCTGTCCACCAACAAATCCAGATGTCTCAAGCGGTAAGTGCGTCTGTTAAGGGATGAACACGACGGTTCAGCTTTTGACATCTCCTCAGGTGTTCCTTTGAAACAGTATGTCCTTTATGTCAACACTCGATCGATGATACATAGTGATCCGTCAGTGCTGCATCTTTCCATCACAGACAGCGGGTACTCCAAGTGTAACTAATAGAGTTGGCATAAATTAACGCATAAAATACTAAAAGAAAACAGATCTATGTTAAAACAGCTAAAGTTGTTTCTTTTTAGTTATATTTTTGTAGCGTAAGCAGCTCTGAAGACTCAATAATTTACTCAAGATATTAGTCTATTTGCTAATAAAATAGTTTTGGTTGTTTGAAGATCGAGTTTTTGTTCATCAGTCCCTGTGATTCCGATGTCCTTGATCAGACGACAGCGTTAGCAGCATCGATGAAGTAGTGACTTACGTATGGTATCATTCAGTGCGTGAAGTAAATAACATAGACCGTTTAAAGAGCAGTTTTATTGAATTCGTCGCTATAATTTCTCAGGCACTAAGTGTAAAATGAAGTATTTGACTATTACATCTTCATCACTATCACCAACACAGACACTATTAAGTGTATCCCATTTATCACCAGAAGCTGCCAGGGAGACAATAACAGGTCTAGTAGCCTTTCCTCTAACATTTTAGATAACACTCAATACTTTTTACCTTTTAATACACTTCCCCTCCTCAATACCTGATTAAAATTATAGCCCAATATTCACGTAAACATGGCAGTAGGAAAGCACAGTAACTCTCTGGGTCAGATCCATACGATTAGCAGACAAGAGGGTCAGTGCCGTAAAGGACTGCCCGCTGCTTCCACTTCCCTCCTCTAAGCAATTTCCCTTTCTATGAAACAGGCCAGTAAGAGAGTTTGTAAGCCAACACACAAATATTCAAATATCCCAATCACAACACAGTATTTTATCGCCATAAAAACTGTAACAGCCAGTCAGTATGTACTGCAGACATTGTTTTCCTACTCGCGACATCATGAAAAGCCTAATAGCAAATTTACTATGACTGCCCTGCACTAACATAAAGAGCGGGTGTGCCTGGGACTGTAAATTGTTCAATTGCTGGAGTTGCCAGCAAACAAATGGAAAAACAAGAAAAATGCACGCTGATCATTCAGTGAACCGTTCTCAGTTGTAGGTTTATGTAAGTACAATGCACATAAACGAAGAGAAGGTAGAAATACTACTCTGCTATAGAGAATGCACGTTAGGAGAGCAGTAACTGGAATAACATTATTTACTTTATGGTTCTGTGTAGTACATAACGATAGTACTTTTAAACGATATATAGTTTACAGTAAAGGCAGTCCTTGATACAAAACTGCTTGCTCATAACTTTTCTTTTATTTTGGTTGAAGGTGGGCCTTCAGAGTAGTTTCAGGGGTAAGACAAGGCTGCAACCTGTCTCCACTGTTGTTCATATTATTTATGGATCATATGTTGAAAACAATAGACTGGCTGGGTGAGATTAAGATATGTGAACACAAAATAAGCAGTCTTGCATATGCGGATGACTTAGTTGTGATGGCAGATTCGATTGAAAGTTTGCAAAGTAATATTTCAGGGCTAGATCAGAAATGTAAGGACTATGGTATGAAGATTAGCATCTCCAAAACGAAAGTAATGTCAGTGGGAAAGAAATATAAACGGATTGAGTGCCAAATAGGAGGAACAAAGTTAGAACAGGTGGATGGTTTCAAGTACTTAGGATGCATATTCTCACAGGATGGCAACATAGTGAAAGAACTGGAAGCGAGGTGTAGCAAAGCTAATGCAGTGAGCGCTCAGCTACGATCTACTCTCTTCTGCAAGAAGGAAGTCAGTACCAAGACTAAGTTATCTGTGCACCGTTCAATCTTTCGACCAACTTTGTTGTATGGGAGCGAAAGCTGGGTGGATTCAGGTTACCTTATCAACAAGGTTGAGGTTACGGATATGAAAGTAGCTAGGATGATTGCAGGTACTAGTAGATGGGAACAATGACAGGAGGGCGTCCACAATGAGGAAATCAAAGAAAAACTGGGAATGAGCTCTATAGATGTAGCAGTCAGGGCGAACAGGCTTAGATGGTGGGGTCATGTTACACGCATGGGAGAAGCAAGGTTACCCAAGAGACTCATGGATTCAGCAGTAGAGGGTAGGAGGAGTCGGGGCAGACCGAGGAGAAGGTACCTGGATTCGGTTAAGAATGATTTTGAAGTAATAGGTTTAACATCAGAAGAGGCATCAATGTTAGCACTGAATAGGGGATCATGGAGGAACTGTATAAGGGGGGCTATGCTCCAGACTGAACGCTGAAAGGCATAATCAGTCTTAAATGATGATGATGATGATGATGATGATGATGAAGGTGGGCCTAATGATACTCAAACAGAGGAACTCTGCAGAGAGCGATATCTTGACAAGTACCCACCTTCCTGACGGTTGTTTCCTCGTCTTGTTGCTGCACTTCAGGCAACGGGAAGTTTCAACAAGAAACAACGCAGTCGTGGTAGAACTTACACTGACGAAAAAACCATGAATAGTGTCCCTGCTTCCGTCGCAGTGAATCTCCACATGAACACAAAGCAGCTTGAATAGGAGATTGGCATTCCTAAAACCAGTGCGCATCACATTCTAACATGTCACCAGATACATCATTAGCAATCACACTTACACCAGGAATTGCATGTGAATGATTTCCAGAATCGTGTACAATTCTGTCAGTGAACGCAGCAGAAAATCCTCGCCAACCACAGCTCCTTCGATGCGGTTTCAGCCACCAGCTCTACATAACACTTCCTTCTCAACTGGTTTCTGTTTTAGCAGTCATCATCACGGAGGGCTATAAAATAAAGATACAGAAAAACATATATAGTATACACACACAGGCTTTTAGAATAAGGTAACACATGTCTGACGAAAAATCATAAAAAGCTGTACATCCAAGGAACAAAAATACATTACAGGCAAACAGAATACAGCTGCTCAATAAAAAAATACATAAGCTCAATATCCTTCAAAACACTATTTACCATAAGAATACAGTAGTGTGTAGTATTTTATTCTTAGCTGTTAAGAACTAGTAACTTCAGGCTTGATGATGATGATGATGATGAGTCCCATACTTCTTTACAGAGCGTATGGGAACGACGCGGGAGACCCGCGCCGCCTTACTAGGCAAGGTCCTAGTGGAGGTGGTTTGCCATTGCCTTCCTCCGTCTGTAATTGGGATGAATGATGATGATGAAGACGACACAACAATACAGAGGCATATACTACAGACTAACTGTCAAAGACAATATTGTCGAAGATTAGAAAAACATTTGTATCTTTGAAAATATTGTCTCTGACGTTCAGTTCGTAATATATGCCTCTGTAAGCCTGAACCTACTATTTGTCAACAGATAAGAATCAAGTACTACACACTACTGTATTCTTATGGCACATAGAGATTTGAAACTTATTGAGCGTATGTATATTTTTTGGAGCAAGTTCCATACTAGACACCCAGATGTGTTCTGTTTGAATTTAAAGTATTTTTGTTCAGTTGGTGCACTGCTTTGTAAGCAATCCTGATGATTTCGTCAAACATGTGTTTCCTTATTTTAAAACGTTGTCTATGTATACTACGAATTTTTTTCTGTTTCTTTATTTTATAACCCTGCATGATGGTCACTGCTAAAACTGAAACCTGTTAGGATAAAGGTGTATATGTATATCTGGTGGTTCAAAATGCTTTTCTTGAAATACTTGACAGCCTAAACAGTTATCTACAAAATGCTTTAATACTTCGATGTTCTTTTTCAGAGAAATGTTCCTTCTCAAACAACAGGCAGGTAAATACAAAGATTGTGCATTATGCTCCTCGAAAACTCACAATGTCTTAGACTGGTGGAACATCAGCGTCAATGATTGGTGTGGGATGTGTGGCGCTACAATTATTAACCCTAATTTCATCACCGAGCGAGGTGGCGCAGTGGTTAGCGCACTGGACTCGCATTGGTGAGGACTACCGTTCAATCCCGCGTCCGGCCATCCTGATTTAGATTTTCCGCGATTTCCCTAAATCGCTCCAGGCAAATGCCGACTTCCTCCCCCATGCTTCCCTAATCCGATGAGACCGATGCCCTTGCTGTCTGGTCTCCTCCCTCAAACAACTCATCCACCCTTATTTCATCAGTTATAAGCTAAACGACAGGGATATGCCAACTTTCTCATGCGACCTCTTCCTCGTCTTCTGGATGAAGTGACGCTAAGAACCAGAATGCTTATGTGGCACTACCATGGTGGATGTCCATCACGTAACGCCTCATGTGCACATCGCGTTCTGAACTGAAGGTGGAGGAACACTGGACTGACGTGCGCCGTCTCCTGAATTTTCTTTTAGAATATTTAAAATACGATGTCTGTCACGATATTTCAACAAACAACTAAAGAGAACATGCAGGAAGGTATCGTGCTTGCTTGTAATTCACTTCAGCGAGTAACCTTAGAAGTAGTGATTAACGCCTTCAACCAATGCATCAACCGGTATGTCAATGTCCGTGGATATCGGTCTGAGCACCATTGAGTGTATTATCTATTTTTTGGCCCACAATTGACTGTAATATTATTAGGATTAAAAATCCCCGTAGCTGTGTCCCATTGTTACATAGAAATTTGAAATCAGGCTCATCGATGCCTAAAGTGTTCCTTTGTAACGGTGCAAAAACGTCAATTTTGTATTGATTCTAATGCCATTTTGACGGTGTCGTTGAATCCATTTCAATACATCTTCTACTTTTGGCCAGTTTGCATTCAGTCCTCGATTTGCACATTTAGTCTTCCTCTTTTTTTCAGTTGTTCTTTGCTAGCCCGCAAATCGCGAATGGTTTTTTTCTCTTGGTGTAGAACCGAAATGCCGTTCATATGCTCTGTTTCCTTGTTACCCTCCGTATCCTTTCAATTTATAGACCACATCATACGAATAGATTTGACTTTTTTCCATTACGGAACTAGCTACTAACAAAAATTTTGCACTGTTGCCAGTAACACAAATTACTTTCAATTCAAGTTCTTGGCACTATAGGCTGCAATGACGCATCATTTGCTAGACAGCATTCTGGTGTTGAGGTGGCAGAGCGGAGAGTTTACTTTCAGAGGACGTCATGTTTCCAGGTGGAGAAGGAATTAGCATATTTCATCAAAATATAAGAGGTATTAGAGATAAAGTTAGTGAGCTGCTTATAGATGTTGACTCTAAAATTATTGGTATGTCGGAGCACCACTTAAATAATTTGACAATTCAGAGACCTTCTTTAGCAGGATACAGATTAGCTGACTGTTTTTCAAGGAGTTCCCTGTGGGGAGGGGGAGTGGCTATGTACGTAAAAACCAGTATTCCGTTTGAGTCCATAGATTTATGACGGCACTGCGCTGAACAGATATCTGAATGTTGTGCAGAGGCAGTTGAATTTAGTGAAACTAAACTTCTAATTGTTGTTGTTTATAGATCCCCTAACATTGACTTCAGAGCATTTCTGCTCAAGCTAGAGAGGGTTCTTGATTCACTTTGTAGGAAGTACCAGAAATTAGTTATGTGTGATGACTTCAGTATAAATTTTGTATATGATGGTGCAAGAAAAAGGATGTTCGTAGATCTCCTAAATTCATATGATTTGATGCAGACTGTATTTTTTTCCAAGTAGCGTGCAGGGGTACAGTACCACAGCCATAGACAATATGTTTATTCTTTCTTCATTACTAGATGCACATTCTGTTAGTAAAAGGCTGAATGGCCTTTCAGACCATGATGCACATATTTGAACACTAAAAGGCTTTTGTAGTCAAACAAATGTCACATATAATTCAATCTATGTAGGAAGTTAACCCAACAGCAATAGAGAGTTTTTTAAACCTTGTCAAGGAACAAGAGTGGCAGGTTGTTTATAGTGCCGATAACATATGCTTTCCTTAACACATTTCTCATGCTCCTTGAGAGTTGCTTTCCATTAGAAAGTTCTAAACGGGTTACTAACAGTAATATGCAGCGTGGCTGGCTAACTAGTGGGATAAGGATGCCATGTAGAACAAAACGGGAATTACATCAAAATGTTAGAAGTAGTCACAATCAAGCAACAGTAGCCCATTACAAATAGTATTGTAAGATGCTTAGAAATGTTATTAGGAAAGCAAAGAGTACGTGGTATGCAAATTCACAGGATAAAATTAAAACCATGTGGTCAATTGTGAAGGAAGTGTCTGGTCAGCAGCAAAAGGTCTACGATATAAAGTCAGTTCGTAGTAAAAATATTTCTGTTACTGATAAATCAGATATATGTACAGTATTTAAAAATCATCTTCTGAGAAATGCTGGTGAATTAAATAAAAATTTAGTTTCTACAGGGAATCATACAATTTTCTTGGCAAATGGGTTTCCAAGATTGATGTCTGAAATATTCCTCTGTGATTCCGACAAGGGGGAGATTGAGTCAATAATTAAATCACTGAATACTAACGACTCTTATGGTTATGATGGAGTGCCTACCAGAATATTAAAGTACTGTGCTGCACACGTTAGCCCAGTATTTAGCCATATTTGTAATTTTTCCTTTAAGAGTGGTCAGTTTCCTGAACGATTAAAGTACTCAGTAGTAAAGTCGCTTTATAAAAACGGATAATCGGATAATGTAGAGTCTATTACACCTATTTCTATGCCATCAGTGTTTGCTAAAGTTATTGACAAATCTGTGTATGTAATGATAATTGATCATTTTATGTCATGTGGTTTGCTATAAAATGTACAGTTAGACTTTAAAAGTCGTTTAAAAACGAAAATGCTATATTCTCTTTACTCTATGAGATTCTAGATGCGTTAAACAAAATGTTTCGAACACTGGACATATTTTTTGATTTAACTAAGGCGTTTGATTGTATTGATCACAAAATATTGCTCCAGACATTGGACCATTACAGAATACAAGGAGTAGCTCACAATTGGTTCACCTCTTACTTTAGCAACACACAGCAAAAGGACATTATTCACAAAGTTGAGAATGGCTATGATGTCGGGTGTGAGTTCAGTAAGGTCAGGTGAGGTGTGCCCCAGGGATCAGTGTTGGGGCCACTCCTGTTCCTTATTTATATAAACGATAAGCCCGCTAGTATAATGGGTAAATCTAAAATATTTCTATTTGTTGATGACATTAGCTTGGTAGTAAAGGATGTTGTGTGCAACACTGGCTCGGCTTCAAATAGTGCAGTTCCTGACATAAGTTCATGGCTTGCAGAAAATAAAGATAGCTAAATCGAATAAAGACTCAGTTTTTAAAGTTTCTTACACACAGTTCAACTAAATTTGACGTTTTAAATTCACAGAACGGGCATATGATTAATGAAAAATGAACACTTCAAATGTCTAGGTGTTCAAGTAGATAGTAAGCTGTCGTGGAAAGCCCACGTTCGGAATCTTGTTCAAACACTTAATGCTGCTATTTTTACTATTCGAACGGTATCTGAAGTGAGTGATAGGTCGGCACGAAAATTAGTCAACGTTGCTTATTTTCATTCGGTTACGTCGTATGGTATTATATTTTGCGGTAACTCTTTCCATTCTGAAAGGATATTTTTGGCTCAGAAACGGGCGGTTCAGGCAATAAGTGGTGTTATTCCACGAACGTCTTGTCGACGCCCGTTCACGAGTCTGGGTATTTTGACATTGGTCTCTCAATATATATATATATTCCTTATTGTCATTTCTTATTAACAATATTAGCTTATTCCCAAGAATAAGTAGGTCTCACTGAGCCAACACTTGGCAGAAAACAAACCTGCATTTGGATCGGACTTCCTTAAATCTTGTGCTGAAAAGTTTGCAGTATACTGCCGCATCCATTTTCAGTAAGCTACCAATCGAATTCAAAAATCTTAGCAGTAATCCACGCGCTTTCAAATCGAAACTGAAGAGTTTCCTCATGGGTCACTCCTTCCATTCTGTCGAGGAGTTCCTTGAAAAAGTAAGTTGATTTTTGTTGTATTGTTGATTGACTTTACTTAAACTTATTAATTGACTTTTTTCGGGTTCATAAACATTTTATTTCTATCTGTTATTACTTTTATGTCGTAAATTCATGTACTGGCACGTTCCATGAGTTTGGAGATTCGCTCCTCAATTTGGTACTACGGAACGTGATGCGTAAATACGAGTAAATAAATAAAAACATTAGCAAGCTTGTGAATCCCTACAATTCAGGTTCGCCGCGTCGGTGCACTGCTGCTGCCAGTTGAATCCAGTGCTGCCAGAAGGAAATAGGTTTCCCGCGACATTGAATATACGAGCATTTTTCTAAAAAAGAAAAAGAAAAAAGGCCACAGGATATCTTTATATTAATTTCGAGTATAAGACGCACCTGAATTTTTCAGGTAATTTTTCGAAGAAAAAAGTGCATCTTATGGTCAGTAAAATACGGTATGGCATTGTATAAGGAAACAACGACATCATATTGCGAGACAAGAAGGGAAAATAAATTTGTCCAACAATTGAAAAGTACTGTAATTATTATTACAGAATATTTGGCACAGTAATATAAAACAACAAATTTCTGTCTATTTCGTGAAGACAGATTTTGAAATATGTTGCTTTCAGTTGCTATACATTTTTACATCACACTACTCTGCTCTGTGTGTCGAAATCACTCATGCCAAGAAAGGCGACCTGAGTTACCAGCAAATTTACCGAGTAGAAAAACAATATAAGTTACAACACATTTCCTACATCGGAGTCTGCGTGAGACGCGGTCGGTAGCACTACGTCACGCGGCCAAACACACCAGCGTTCGGCTGCGTCCACGACCACGGTCACCGCCCACGCTGCCGCCGCCGCCTCCGCCGCCGACTGCTCGCCCCCCGCCTGCTGTTCTCGTTGGTGTAGATGTAGGGGCTCTGCTGCGTGGGGCACAGGAAGCGCGAGAACGTCTCCTGCCACTCGACTGACTTGTTGCCCACAGGCTCCATCAGGTTGTTCCACAGGGCGTTTGCAGCTGCCAACACAAACAAAAAAATGTTCAAATGTGTGTGAAATCGTATGGGACTTAACTGCTAAGCTCATAAGTCCCTAAGCTTACACACTACTTAACCTAAATTATCCCAAGGACAAGCACACACACCCATGCCCGAGGGAGGACTCGAACCTCCGCCGGGACCAGCCGCACAGTCCATGACTGCAGCGCCCTATACCGCTCGGCTAATCCTGCGCGGCCCAACACAAACAACCAACTTTTCAGTTTGGGATGACAATGAAGTAAAACACAGTCCTGAGTCGTTCAATATGCTGTTTAATAGGAGGACGTCCATTAAGTAAGTGAAGTGACCCGCCGCACCCCCTTGGTGAGATTTGGTGACATGTGGTGGGACCCCCCTCCCCCATCCTGAATTGAGATTTACCCAGTAGTCGAGTAAAATACATTAAAATGATTTTTTTGAACACTTATTAAAACACTTTAATAAACCCACCTTTTATTTATCATGTGTATTGAAAAATATTTTTCACACGTAATTAAAAACACTATTTTAAACACGCCAGTCTTGAGTAGTATTGGAACAGACAGACAGGCAGGCAGAAACAGACGGGCAACAAGGCTCCCGAAAATAGTATTAACCGTTTCGACTGATCCCCAAATAACTAACATTTTATTGATATATAACATATTTAGTAAACGACACTGAATCTTCATATACAGGGTTATTACAAATGATTGAAGCGATTTGACAGCTCTACAATAACTTTATTATTTGAGATATTTTCACAATGCTTTGCACACACATACAAAAACTCAAAAAGTTTTTTTAGGCATTCACAAATGTTCGATATGTGCCCCTTTAGTGATTCGGCAGACATCAAGCCGATAATCAAGTTCCTCCCACACTCGGCGCAGCATGTCCCCATCAATGAGTTCGAAAGCATCGTTGATGCGAGCTCGCAGTTCTGGCACGTTTCTTGGTAGAGGAGGTTTAACCACTGAATCTTTCACATAACCCCACAGAAAGAAATCGCATGGGGTTAAGTCGGGAGAGCGTGGAGGCCATGACATGAATTGCTGATCATGATCTCCACCACGGCCGGTCCATCGGTTTTCCAATCTGCTGTTTAAGAAATGCCGAACGTCATGATGGAAGTGCGGTGGAGCACCATCCTGTTGAAAGATGAAGTCGGCGCTGTCGGTCTCCAGTTGTGGCATGAGCCAATTTTCCGCGGACTACGCGTGAAACTTGCCCGCACGCGTTCAACCGTTTCTTCGCTCACTGCAGGCCGACCCGTTGATTTCCCCTTACAGAGGCATCCAGAAGCTTTAAACTGCGCATACCATCGCCGAATGGAGTTAGCAGTTGGTGGATCTTTGTTGAACTTCGTCCTGAAGTGTCGTTGCACTGTTATGGTTCAAATGGCTCTGAGCACTATGGGACTCAACTGCTGTGGTCATCAGTCCCCTAGAACTTAGAACTAATTAAACCTAACTAACCTAAGGACATCACACACATCCATGCCCGAGGCAGGATTCGAACCTGCGACCGTAGCAGCAGCGCGGCTCCGGACTGGAGCGCCTAGAACCGCACGACCACCGCGGCCGGCGCACTGTTATGACTGACTGATGTGAGTGCATTTCAAGCACGACATACGCTTTCTCGGCTCCTGTCGCCATTTTGTCTCACTGCGCTCTCGAGCGCTCTGACGGCAAAAACCTGAAGTGCGGCTTCAGCCGAACAAAACTTTATGAGTTTTTCTACGTATCTGTAGTGTGTCGTGACCATATGTCAATGAATGGAGCTACAGTGAATTTATGAAATCGCTTCAATCATTTGTAATAGCCCTGTAGTTTGCAGATGAAAAACAACATTCTTTGTACCTTCCTTTGCAGTGCAGCATTACGTAGCTTTCCAATCCCTTGAGTTATATGATCAGTAAGAGATCATTTGTCGGTGAACTTCGGCTTACCTTCCTACCACAAACGATCAAATTCTTGCTCAGACATATGTTTCAACTCGTCGTCATACTTACGCATTTAAACATTTGATACAAATTCATGTTGAACACAGTACCACCGGTTTCATATGCGTTGCAGAATATCACGACTGACTCACTGACTAATGCTCAGTGATTTTTAACGTCCGTCCCCGGTAGCTGAGTGGTCTGTGCGACAGAATGTCAATCCCGGGTGGGTCGGAGATTTTCTCCGCTCAGGGACGCGGTGTTGTGTTGTCCTAATCATCATCATTTCATCGTCATCGACGCGCAAGTCGCCGAAGAGGCATCAGATCGAAAGACTTGCACCCGGAGAACGGACTACCCGAAGGGAGTCTCTAGTCACACGACATTTCAGTGATTTCAACCAGTGCGGAAGAGAATTCCCCGAATGAAATCTGACACTCGCGCGGCACTTGATTCAAATCGAGGAATCTCGGTCATGCACATATGTAACGCATTCAGTTTATTTCAGAGAAGCAGTAAAGATTGCTGAGTACTTTAATATTGTCTACACTCAGGATTTACTATACAAAATAAAATGTTGTCCATTTTAGTAATGTATATTCTCTTAGTTAAGAAGCTGACGTGAGATTTTCAATGCCCCTTTTAAATGAGATTTGCCGGATCCCGCCCACCACCATTCACATTCTGAGGTCACATAATTAATGGACCATCGCCTAAGGAGCCAACTTTTTAGGTCCTGAGTCTGTTATATTACAGCTTGGGTGAGAGACTACTTTCACTACACAGTGTCCATTAGCATTGTTTTGGCCCTATATGTGTAACTGCAGTGATGTACTCTCGTACCCTAGGATTTTAATTACAGCACTTCTGACGCTTTCCACGTTCATCTTATGGTGTATACTTCCGAGTTTAGTCATTCAATGATCATCTTTTAAGAAGTTACATAGTTAATCAGTTAACAGCTTGAACACTGGGACATTATAAAATTCTGTCTGGTATTGTGAAGTGGGAAGTTCTGAGTAAAAACATGTTCCTCCTTTCTCTCCATCGTACACTATGTATTAGCACCATCTTATAAAAACATTTTTTGTATTAAGTACGGAGTACCACCTAAAGGTGCACCTACAATGGTGTTAAACCGGTTGTGTTGCCTAACTAAAGAACCTCTATACAGATGATCTGACCTTGAAGAGTTTTCATTCATTAAAAAAAATTATCTTGGAGAATTTTTTGATATTTCTTTACAGTAACAACTAGAGAAATATTAAAGAACTTTATCCATCACGTATCATAGCTGCTGGATTAGTCATCAGTCCGAAGACAAGGTCGTTATAGCTCTTGTACAGGAACATGATGAAGACCCCCCATAATGCCACTAACTCAATATTTATTTAAGAACAAAGCAAAAATGAAATTCCGCTCGACGCATTAGCAACGACATTAATTAGGAATGATCGGCAAGGCGCAGACAAAAGAAAACATTTTATCATTCAATTTTTTGTACAGATTTTTTTTTTTTTTTTTTTTTTTTAGAGAGAGAAGCAGACTTTCGTGTATGTAGCAGGACGACGTACTGTGATAGCGATGTATTCTATTGTATGAGCGAATAATGCAATTTTGAAGAGCAGTATTAAGCATTTTTATTTACTGAAGTATGTGAAATGAATTGTTTTGTAATCACGAGAAGTGCCAGTGCCCGGGGAGTCCTCTGCTGCCTGCATCTTCAACTAGGTCAACGAAGTCCGAAACGAAATTAAGTTAAAGCACAAGACAGACATTTACGCAAGCAATTACATTTCTCATATTCATGATAGTTATATTTATTAGTTTCATTTTTTAAATTATATTGCTCTATCCATGCCTCTGAATACAAAAACACCAAGAAGGGTGAAGTGTTGCAGAAGTTAGAAATTTACTAATGATTTCAGCGCGAGATACTCTTGCTAGTTCTCACAACGAAACTCTGTCACGAAAACTGACAGAAAATCCGAAGACATTCCGGTATTATGTAAAGTACACCAGGGGGTAGGTGCAATCAATAGTTTCACTGCGCAATACCAGTGATAATGTTACCGATGACAGTGCCAGTAAAGCGAAATTACTACACGCGGTTTTCCGAACTTCTTTCACCAAAGTCGACGAAATAAATATTACAGAACTCGAATCAAGTACAGCTGTGAACACGAGAGACTCGGAATAGTGAAACAAGTTAAATCACTTCATAAAGGTAAAAGTTCTGATCCAGGTTGTACAACAATTAGGTTCCTTTCGGAGTATGCTGATATAATAGCTCCATATTCAGTAATCGTTTACAACCGCTCGTTCGACGAAAAAATCCGTACTTCAAGACTGGAAGTTGCGTAGCTCACACCACTACTCAAGAAAGGAATTAGGAGTAGTCCGCTGAATTTCAAACCCATATCACTGACGACTATTTGGTGCAGGATTTTGGAACATACACTGTGTTTTAATATTACGAATTAGCTCGAAGAAAACAATTAATTGACTCATAGGCAGCAAGAATTCAGAAAATGTCCATCCTGTGAAATTCAGCTAGCTCTTTCTTCTCACAAAATACTGAATGCTACAGACAAGGGATCTCAAATGGATTCCACATTAGAATTACAGAAACCTTTTGGCACCGTTCCTCACAAACAGTTTCTAATCAACTGCGTGGATACGGAGTAACGTCCCGATTGTGCTACCAGATTCTTGATTTCCTTTTAGAAAGGTCACAGTTCGTAACAAAAAATGAAATATGCGAATGGCATTTTTCATCCGAGAATCCCCTTTCAGAGAGTTCGGCCGACTTGTGCAACTCTTTTTTTATTTGCCGTCCGGCCATACTCAGTCCGTACAGGCGCTTGGCGGTAGTAGTGAAGGCTACTGACGTCTCTCGCCCGGTGTAAGCAGAGCTATATTTTGCAGTATACTACCCAGAATTTATCAGGATCGTTTGGTCTGGAGCCGAGGGGAGCGTCTCAGCCAAAGGCTATGTCGATTCTGTGGCGCACTTGGCTGCGGATTTCTGGACCTTGGTTGCTGGGTGCAGGATTGCAGGGATGACTTTGATAGCTCACGGATGCAGTAAACAGAGTAAATAGCTACACGAATGAAAAAGTACTTGTAGAACACACATGGAGGTCTTTAATGATGTAAAATTATTAAAATGCGAACTACAAATTAAAAAAAGGTCATAAAATCCTGCACAGACACTCACACATACACACATACACACACACACACACACACACACACACACACACACACACACAAGAAGGGTAAAAGAACGGCCCCACAAAATTACAGACCAATACCTGAACGTCGATTTTCTGCTCTTGAACGTATTGTAAGTTAGAATAAACTTCCTTGAGGCAGAAAATCTTCTTCCAACGAATCGTGACGGATTTAGAAAACATCGCTCGTGCGAAATATCAACTTGCCCTTTCCCCACATAATATGCTGCGAACCATGGATGAAGGACAACGAGCACAATCCATATTTCCAGATATCGAAAAGGTTTTGAACACAGTGCTCCTCTGCAGATTATTAACGAAAATCTGATCGTACAGACTAGGTTCCCAGATACGTGTTTCCAAGATTTCTTAAGTGACAGAACCCACTACATTGTCCTGAACGGTGAGTATTCATGAGAGTGTCCCAAGGAAGTGTGAAAGGACTGGCCTATCCTCTGTATTCCTAAACGTTCTGGCAGAGAGATTGAACTGCAATATGCGGCTGTTTGGTGATGACGTTGGGTACGGGAATGTGTGGTCCTTGAGTGACTGTAGGAGGACAGAATTCCTAGTTGGTGTGATGAATGGTAGTTTGTTCTAAATGTAGAAAAGTATAAGCTAATGCAGATGAGTCGGAAAAACGACGCTGTAATGTTCGAATGCAATTTTGATTGTGTGCTACCTGACATAGGTACGATTAAATATGTGGGTGTAACGTAGCAAAAGGACATGAAATGGAACGAGCACATATGATCGGTAGTAGGTAAGGCGAATGGTGGGGGACTTGGGTTTATTGGGAGAATTTGGGAAAGTCTAGCTCATCTGTGAAGGAGGTCACGCATAGAACACTACTGGGACCCATTTCTGAGTACTACTCAAGTGTCTGGGATGCCCACCAGACCGGATTAAAGAAAGACGTTGAAGCAGTTGACGGTCTCGCTGCTAACTTTTTTACTAACAGGTTCGATCAGTATGCATTATTGCGACAATGATTCGTAAAGTCAAATGAGAATCACCGGAGGAAACTTCACGTTCTTGTACAAAGCACTATTGAGAAAAGTTAGGGAGCCAAGATTTGTAGTTGGCTGCAGAACGATTCTGC